>NW_024348304.1:3399747-3619329 GCF_902729225.1 Pteropus medius
AAGATGTTTTTCTCCCTATCTCTTTTTTTTCCACTTTTCTCTGTCTCTATAGCTAATAGAAAAGCCCAAGACACAGTCATCTATCAACTAGATTATTGAAAGTCTTGCTCCATTTCTAAGATATTTGGTCACAGTCACAAATGGGCATACAGGATTAGTGCGTCACTTGGTTAGTTTTGATGACCACAAGAGAAACACATTCACTGATGATTCCATCACGTCATATGTGTCTTTTATTATGATTGGCGGTCGCTTTTTAAATCAATGTTCGTTTATGTGAAAAAGATGCTGATTCCGCAGCTATCCCACCAGATCCCTCCTGTCGGAATCAAATAACTTTTCTGAAATTCGCGGTCGTTTCAGAGCCCCCCTCTTAGCAGCATTTACCGTGATCGATGGCTTCTGACTTCTTGAAACACGTCACTTGCTTGGACGTGGGAGCCCCACTCTCTCAGCTCTCCTCTCTCATCAGTCCCCAGTTTGATTCTGTCTCTTGGGTGGAGTCACTGGCCCGTGCTTCTCCTCCCCGTCTGTATGTTGGAATGGCCCATGGCACGGTCACAGACTTCATAAGGCTCATTCGAAGCGACCAAGACTTTAAATTGTATCTATACAGTTGTATCTATACATGTATGTTTTGACCAAACCCTAACTCCTCAGTCAGGAAATCGATCCTCAAAGGTAGAATGAATTGATTACTTCTTCTGGTTAGATATGGAGGCAGGAATGACCTCATTACTGGTGGAAAGGGAGAAACTGGTTTTCCATGGTATTCAGAAACAAAGTATGTCCTATATTTACCTGGAATGAAAGTCCTATCAAAGGCAGATTTAGGATAATACATTAGCTGTTGTTTTAAAATATCATCTGGAAATACTGAGCATAGAAGGTCGTGGAGGAATGACCTCTATGATTGCAGTGAAGGGTGACAGAATGGAAATGATGAGTTTAGTCTGCATTCTTCAATTAAGACACGGCTCAGAGGGTTAGCGAGATGCCATGCCCCCGTCCTCCTGTGCCCCTCAGTGGACAGCGGTCAGCTGTGCGGGGGCCATTGAATTATAACACAGGTTTGTACACAGAATTTCTAGTAAGTAACCTCACCTCATAAGAAGCTTCAGGTCTCATTTCAGGCTCTGTGAATTGGAGCGGGGGCAAATTTGGGTACATGGCAATGAATCTAAGTACCTTAAACCTCCAGATTTATTTGCAGTTAGAATCTCCTGATGTCATCCTCCCGTCGCTCAAATAACTCTAATGTCCTTATGTAATGTATCTAATTAATAAGGAGATATCCATTTTAAGTCTCACATACATGACCTCTTTTTATTTCTACACTTAGAAACCAGTAAAGTGAATGAGACCCTACCTAGGGCAAGGTAGCTTTGACATCAAAAGGATTACAAAACGTGAGGAAGATGTGTCGTTAGAAATCTAGGAGATATAAACTAGAGTGGACTATAAAGGTGTGAGAATAGGGAGGAAAAAACGTAAGGTGAGATCAGTGACATTTGTCAGTATAGGAGTTCTCCTCGTACATTTAGAGTGGCACGTTCTCTCAAGCTTCCAGGAGTGGCAGTAACCGTTGCTCAGGTGGTTAATGAAAACCTGGACACCACCATCTCCTTCCCTGAAAAAGGTGATACGTCAAAAATTCATTGGCACTATTTATAGCAAGAAATCCGAAGAATTAGAGAGAGAGGCGCATTAACGTGGGTTAATATGGCGAATTGCTCCCAGCTATTTCCCCTGGAGGGGCCAGAGATGCCGGCGAGCACGTGCTCTCTAACTTTTTCTGTTTCTCCTAAGATGTCCCCATGGCCATGTCAGGGGGTAATGTGGTCCTTGGGAAGGAAAGTATCCAGGATGTTAAAGATTTAATGAGCACTGGGTTTGAAATAAAAATGATCTTTAAAGATCCAAAAAAATCACTGCAGGCCCTGAATCACAGGGAATTGTGACAGTGTGATGACAAGTGGAGTTTGGGGTAGAGTCTGCGTTAGGTGAACCCCGTGGGTTTGTGGATTACCTGTGAGATCTTCTCCGTATTCGAACTCAGAGAATTCTTCCTGCGGCTGGTTGTCCCTTGAATTAACGTCTGTAGCATGTCTTACAGTAGGAAAGATGTTCCTAATGTAAGAAACATGACATCAGGAGCTCGTCTCCTGCTACCGCTAATTTACGTTTTGATAAAGTGGAAAAGCGAAGCCAGCACTGCATCCCTGGAGGAATGGCAGAATTTGGTACCACCACGAAAGACTCGGAGTGTGAAGGGACAATGGTTAATGATCGGTCGTCATGTAACTCATCTATTTAATATGTCAAAATGTGACTTAAAGAATGATGGGGATTATCATGAATATAATTAATGGACGGCTCCAATCTCAGCCATTGTGCCTGATCTGGTTCTTTGCTGGAGCGACCAACAGAATGCTTTGCCCCCGATATGCAGAAATAAGTAAGTAAGTAAATCAGTAAGCAAGCTGATCTAAAGTCAGTGCCATTCTGGCAACAAATAGAGATCCACGGGCTTTGGCAGGCAACCCAGGTGACGTTTTCTTGCAGGCGGCGTTTGCGATTATGCTTCTGAGTCACTCATTTTGGTGCCGCAGGAAGTTGGGACCATTGGTGGCAACTTCCTGTCACCTGCACTCCCTGGTGTCTTTGAGCTGGGAGCAGCGGTCTCAGTCTTCGCTCCCTCGGCCCTTCCAGTGGCCTTGGTGTCCTCTGGCCTGCTGTCGTCCGCGGTTCAGTGCTTCCGTACCTCACGCGTTCGCGGACGCTGTCGTGTCTGTCTCTAGCTCTCCCCTCCTCGGGTTCTCGTACCTCACTCCCTTTCTTAACTTAGGCCCCTGCTCGGATCCCACTATTCAGATCAGACTTGCCCGACCGCCGTTACTGCTGCTATTACGATTGACTGATATTTTAATTTATTGTCCTCTCAATTAGAGTAAGAACTTTAAGAAAACAGAAGCTTCATCTGTTTGAATCACCGATGTATCCATATCACACAAAATAGGTTCTACAATTAATAGTATTTTGATACATTTTTATTAATATAAAAAAGGATAAATAAACCTCATATATAAGTTATGTATTCATGAATCATTATTTTAAATTTTACATAAAATATATTGGTAAAACATTAAACTTATAAAAATTATAATAGAATAACATTATGGGGAGTACTATTTAATTCAGTGGATAGTCTTACAGTATCTTCAAGCAAACAGAAAAGAACTTCCAGACGAAAGTCAACACTTATTTTTACACTTTTTATTGCTGCTTGCGTGGCCTGGCTTTGTCTGCTCTGAGTATGTGAAACTTCATGCGTTACTCTGGAAATGTCTGACATGGTCCCTACCTCAACCCCTGAAGTGATCATTTAATTCATCTTTTATGAAAACAATCAAAGTTTTTCTTTTAATGTTTCCCCCAAGTTCTGAGATAGGAAATATGTACTCTATAGAAACTTAGTCAAATACTATGGAAAAATATAGAAATTATACACAGCATTTTCATAGTAATTGTTTTTTTCTTTACTGAGGATCCAGTAAAGCCCATCGTCAGAGGCTGACGTAATATCTCTGTCTGCGTCAGTCCAAATTCCCCCTCTTCTCTCTTTGTACGAGTTCTGCTGTTTCTCTTCTGATGACACATAATGCTCCCTTTCCAGTTCAGTCTGCCCTGGGGGTCGCTTTCTCGTATCAGAACAGGGATTCCTTGTGCTAAGCTACTGCGGTACTTCTGCTGTCAGATTTTGAATGAAATAGTACCAACTGCATTGCTGAAGGAACTGTGCTCTCCCATAGTTGTGAAAAATGCCTGTTCCTAATCTTAGGTACCATGGGACGGTGTTTTTCTCAGACTAATACCATCGGTGCCTTTGACGTTCCCTGTCACACTGCAGTGATAGAGAAGTTTATTATAGTCCATTCCTGATGGTAGAGGAAATAACTTCCTGATGGAGTCTGAGCTAAAACCAGATCTTCCACTGGGCGGAAATAATAGAATTCACTCCTGTGTGTTTGATACCATTAAACAGTGTCCTTCTGGCTGCAGGAGACATTTCTGTTTATTCATTTTATCCTCATTATTATTCATTTACAAATCCTGACCATCAAAGTTACATCCATAAGACATTAGAGCAGAGGAGTCATTTACAAAAAGTTAGATTGTCAGTTATCGGAAATTTCTCTTCAGATTTCTCAACTTTCAGACGCTCTTCTGTCCAAGCCATTCACAGCACTTCTTTAATCATGGTCCACACCCTTTCAGCTGCTCTCTGCTGAGTGCGAGGCCCTGTGCCTCTCTCCCCGTTTCTGAGAATAACCACACTTTCAAGCAAGTACATGCGCGCAGTGTCCGGGGAACAACGCAGGCACAGGTCAGGACGAGAGGGGGCGTCTGGGAAACAGCAGCGTGTCCGTGGTGACTGCAGCCAGGGGTTGGCCAAGCAACATGTGCTTGTTGGTGAATCTTAGGGGACAGAGGAAAGGCAAGCGTGAGCAGTGAAAGAGGGGTTCACAAGAGAGAGGCGTGAAAACACCCAGGAGGGCCCGGTCCTGGAAGCGTCAGAGGGATGGCGCGTGCGGTGCTCACGCGGCACAGCCAGTCACAGTGCGATGAGGACTGAGGTTATCTTTGGAATCTGGCACTGGGGAGATTTTTGGTGACTTTAATGAGAATGGTCTTAGTACAGTGAAGTTAGAAGACATGACAGTGACTTCGGAGTCACGCCTACCGGAATTGCTCCTGTCCTCAGCATCAGAGACTTCGTTAACTTGCTGTAATGAATCTCAGAAATGGGGAATTTATTAGTGGAATGGTCATTGTTTTAAGTTAGCTTAATAGTTGTTAAAAACGAGTTCTTATTTAAGGTCGAATTGGAGATAAGCCAATACATGAACCAGCTAAGACATTTTAGAGGACACCTGCCCCTCGCATGGGTGTGGATAACGTTCTAGAAACCTCGGGAGTATTATCTGTAGTTCAAATCCCATCTGAGCTCATGTCCAGAAGGCTGCCTCATGTCAGCCCTAAGTACCATGGAATTTGTTGTCTTGTCATCTGCAAATGACCCTGCCACGCAGGCCGTGTTCAGAGTGCATGAGAAGGTAGCCGAAACCTAACTGGGTTTGCAGAAGAAACGTAGGCATGGTTTTGTCATAAGAAGAATAGAACAGCACTGGAATGCACGGTGAAGCTGGCTCTGAGATCGGATTTTGCCATCCTCTGGCTCCGAGGTTGTGGAGGACGTGGCTCGCCCCACCCGCTGCTCACTGCCGCCGGCTGTCCTCACCTTCCAAAACGGGCCGCAGGTCTGCACGTGACCGTGCTGTTCGTTGACCTGTTGGCTCTAATATCAGTTCCTGAGCGTCCTCAGCCGGCGTGACTTGAGGCACCGACTCCTGCGAGCGCACTGACCTGACCCTCGGTCGGTAGGAACCACCGCGGGAAATGCACCCAGAGGATCGTTCCTACCGCCAAACAGCGGGGACCTGGGTGATGGACGCCCCGCGCCCGTAAAAGGCTCTGCAGCCACTCTCCTCTGAAGACGGGGCATGGTGGTGCGAGAGGGCGCCGCCGAAGGGGACTTTCTGCCACCCCGGGTCACCGCAAAGGCCTGGCCACGCTGAGAACTGACGGACGCAGTGGGCACAACTACCATAGCGGGCAGGAGACGCAGATGGCAAGCAGAGTGACGGTCTGTGCAGAGCTCTAGACACGGATCAAGTGACCCCAAGTCAAGGAATCAAGTAGACGGCCCGTCCCCGTGAAAACACTGGGTTCCACGAGCAGGAGCGTGCTCGGACCCCTGCAGTAGGAAGGCACAGCCTGCGTCTACCTCTAGTTTTGTACATTTTGAGACAGTTTAAGCCATTAATTTTGATATAACACAACTCTCATTTTACCCAATTAAATTGGGAGCACTGCTCTCCATTTCCTGGCGGGATTTTACTATTATTTGTTTGTTCATTTCTCATCGACCTCTTTACAGAATGGAAACTCCGTGAGAGCAGAGAAATTACGCCGTCAGACTGACTGTGGAAAGCCGGAGCCTGTAATGCTGCCTATGATGCTGACCAAGTGAATGACTGAGTTTCTGGTGCGGTTTCAAACATTCATCATTTCGTGTGATTTTACAGACATTTGAGAGCAGGTCAGACATGATATTAACCCCAGCCGTCTTAACTCAGAGGTCACCCCGAATGGCTGTGCTTCAGCATGTGAACGAGATGTGTTCATATTCAGTTAGATGCATCACCCTTTTCTTGCTACACTCTCAAGGTCCCGTTCAGGCTGGCACAAACCTTTCTCCATCACACCAGGAATACACGTCATTTTGGACAAGGTGTCCAGTCCATCCATGACTCTGACAGTAGGCCAATTATGGCATTTGTTTAAACATAATTAAAATGTATTTCCTGGTTCTGAGAAAAATATAAGACATCTTATTGGATATACATATGTGCATGTATATTCATGAAAATATGTACTACATGGATAATTTAGATATATATTTTTGTCATATATGGCAGTTCGTTGGAAGTGTTATTATATGGTATGAACTGAACAGCTAAGACTATCACAGAATAAATGCCTTTTTCTATTAATTCTTTTGTTTGAAGACCACGTTCATTTCGTGGTGTTAAAATATTTTTTCTTATTAATTTATTAAAAAAATCAGTGGTAAAGTCTTTCAAAAATCTATACTTTATGAAATGAAAAAATATGAAGTGAGTAGTAAATATTAGATTTAAATCTTACTAAAATTACAACTTTGAGGAAAGCGAGAGGACATTTCTTTATTATCTATTCCTTCTCATGGGTATTTCTCATAAAAGATAAAATCTAGCAATAATCTTGATAATGTATAGAGAATTAATATTGGATGCACCAAAACTATTTTAGCAGAAAATAACATAAACATTTTAAATTATTTTGCAAAGATAGCCTAAATGCTATCCAAATAAATTAAACAAAAATCGAATGAGTATATTAATTAGCTATATGAGCAGAACTGTAAAGCAGTTTTATTTGATCTTGCTTCATTTTTTTAAAAATTTTATTTTATTAGTTTCAAGTATACAGTCCACTGGTCGGCATTTATATAGTTTATAAAATGATCCCCCTGATTGCTCCTTCTCTCCCCTGGCCCTCCACCTAGCCGTTACATTAATGCTGACTGCATCCCCCACACCGTGCTCCCTGCCCCTGTGACCATCCATCAACTACGATTTGTGCTTCTTTAACCCTTCACCCCATTCTCCCAGCCCCCACACCTCCCCTCCCCTCTGGCCGTCACCAGATTGTCCATTGTATTCGTGAGTCTGTTTTTGATCAGTTTGTTCTTTTTGTCTCTTAGATTCCACACAGAAGTGAAATCATAGGGTATTTATCTTTCTCTGTCTTATTTTGCTCAATATAATAACCTCTGAGTCCGTCTATGTCGTTGCAAATGGTAGGATTTCGTTTTTGTTTTTTTTGGTTTTTTTTTGTTTTTTTTTTGTTTTTTATGGCTGAGTAATATTCCATTGTATATATCAACCACGACTTCTTTATCCAATCACCTGTTGATGCGCATTTAGGTTGCTTCCATATCTTGGCTATTGTAAATTGTGCTGCCATGAACACAGGGATACATAGGTCTTTATGAATGATTCTTTTGCTTTTCTTTGGATAAATACCCGGAAGT
The DNA here is from genome assembly GCF_902729225.1 of Pteropus medius. NCBI lineage: Eukaryota > Metazoa > Chordata > Mammalia > Chiroptera > Pteropodidae > Pteropus > Pteropus medius. The sequence continues at coordinate 3,407,447 of NW_024348304.1, forward strand.
GCAACTGCTGGGTCAAAGGAATATCCATTTTTAATTTGTTTTCCATAGTGGCTGTACTAGTTTGCAATCCCACCACCAGTGTCTGAGAGTTCCCTTTTCTCCACATCCTTGCCAACACTTGTTCTTTGATTTGTTGATGACAGCCATTCTCACAGATGTGAGGTGAGCTCATTGTGGTTTTAATGTGCATTCCTCTGATAATTAGTGACCTCGAGCATCTTCATATGCCTATTAGCCATCTGTAGTTCCTCTTTGGAGAAATATCTGTTCAGGTCTTCTGCTCGTTTTTTTTTTAATTGCTTTTTTTTGTTGTTGTTGTTAGGTTGTATGAGTTCTTTATGTATTTTTGGATATTAACGTCTTATCAGATGTATCATAAGCAAATATCTTCTCCCATCCAGTCAGTTGTCTTTTTGTTTTGTTGATGGTTTCCTTCACTGTACAAAACTTTTTAGTTTGATGTAGTCCCATTTGTTTATTTTTTCTTTTGTTTCCCTTGCCTGAGGAGATATATCCAAAAAGAAATTACTGTTAACAATATCAGAGAGTTTACTGCCTATGTTTTCTTCTATAAGTTTTATGGTTTTGGGTCTTGCATTTAAGTCTTTAATCCATTTTGAGTCTATTCTTGTATATAGTGTAAGATGGCGGTCCAGTATATTTTTGATCCTGCCTTCATTTTTTTTCAGCATCAGAAACAACCTCATCAGGTCCTCTTTATTGACTTCGGATTGTTTTCCTCTAAGACTTCAATCTTGCATTTTAGCACTAAGTAGTTTGTTAGAATTTTATTACTCTTCCAAAAGAACTCTGAGAACATTTTACAGTGATGAATATTGTGTTAGCTTTGACAACCTTCTGATAGATGAGGCAGAATATTAAAGTGCATTTACCACTTTTATAAATTTTCTAAGTGCTTAAAAATCTTTGGTACACTGATTCAGTATAGTAACTTCTTAATTTCATTATGATACATTTTATATGTATACATCTTATTTTCTTTTTAATTAATATTTCAATATATCATGTGATATAGGTTAATTCTTGTTTGTTATAAAGATCACAGAGTTACTGAAAATAGTAATTTTCATTGATTATATGTAAAATAGGTAAAATTAGTCTGGCTTAATGCCTGTGTGAATGTTTCTATCATTTTTAACATGGATATCTTATAAATTTAACACATGGCTCAAATAGCGTGGATACGGGTTATTTGATAGTCATCAAATGCAGGTAATCTGTGACTCTTGTGAATATGTTTCATTCTAATGGTTATTAAAGGAAATATAACTGATCATTAATGATAGGTAAGTTCTTCTGCCAGTTTATCAAAATATAGTACATATTAGTGGTGAAGAATTTGGAAAACGTTACAGAAACCCTCTCTTACTGAGTTCTGCTTATTACCATATGTTACTCTTTCATGTTTTGAGACAAATTTCCAGTGTGTGTGTGTGTATGTGTGTGCGGGCGAGGGCGGTGAGGGCACACCAGCAACAAACCACTCTTGGAAGTAAGCAGGTTGTCCAAGAAGTCAACTGAATTCTGTCACTATCTATTCAGATAGCATCAGCTTCCACAGGTTAAGGGCTTAATCCTACAAGACTGCCCCTTACCACTTCAGCTGCAAATTGCAAGCCCAGGTTAGCTGTGCTTCTGACAGACTGGCTACAGATTGGAAGTCCCAAGGACCCCATCCTTGAACTTCAGATGCCAGTTGCAAGTCCAAGTTGTTACCTGTACTTCTGATCAAATGGCTATTAACAAGACGTTTCCAATACTGCTGCTTCGGGTACAATTAATTTGCTAGTGCAGCTCACAGAACTCAGAAACATTTCACCTACTAGAGTACTTACTGGTGGACCATAAAAGGATGTGACTCAGAAACAGCCAGATGGAAGTGATGCACAGGGCAAGTTTGGGGGAAAGGTCGTAGAACTTCCATGCCCTTTCCAGGTACGTCGCTCTCCCCAAGTGTCCACTTGTTCACCAGCCCAGAAGCTCTTCGAACCCGGTCTGTTTGGGTTCTTATGGAGATGGCATTGCATGGGCATGATTGATTAAATCATTGTCCATTGGCAATTGATTCAACTTCCAGCCCCTCTCGTCTCCCCGGAGGGAGGTGTTGGATAGGAGAATGGAAGTTCCAACCCTCTAATCTCATGGCTGGTTCTCCCGATAGAAAGCCCCCATCCTTAGGTGCAGTCAGAAGTCACCTCACTAACATAACAGAAGACACTTTGGCCACTCTCATCACTTAGGAAATTCCAAAGTTTTAGGAGCTGTGAGCCAAGAACTGTGAAAATATATTTTGAATGAACAAATGCATATTTCTTATTAATCATAATATCACAGAAACTGAGTCTCCATTGCCTCTATGAAATACTGAACACTCAAGGCTAGTAGGCTCCAAATTATTTAAATTATTTGTTTACTAGAGTTTGCTGAACATGGGTTCATTTGCAAACCTGTGTACCAAAGTCACTTCAAATTGCAGTTTTGCGATATAACTCAGTGTCCTGCAAAACAATGACAGGTGGTTTTCCGAAGTGAATTACATTCATAAACATAAATTTAAATACTGTGGAAATGATAAATAATAGAAATTTTCTTCAAAATAAGTTGTTGATAAAACAGGTATGGGTGAGACAGTCATAAAGTATCAGTAAGAAAATTATAAAAATCTCTAAGGGTTCTCAACTCAGATTGCTTTACAGATGTCTGTAAGATTTTGCTACACATAAGAGAAAGCAAAATGTGAAATCATAAACATAAAATAAATTTGGCAATGTCAAGTCAGTTTTTGGTGATTAATTTTGCAATATTACGTTTGATTTTTTTGCTTTGTTTTATTTTCCCTGGTGATAACCTATAATGACAACAGACTTAGTCATAATGAGAACAGGAAATTTTCTTTAATGTAGACCCAAAACATGTTGAAACACTAATCTTTCTAAATCCTTACCAAAACAGTTATAAAGAATTTTGACACATAATATATCTTACTTTAATGTAATAGCAATAATTATTTATTGCTGATGAAAGCCAATGTTACTGAATGGTTGCAAAATTATCACATATTTATTGTGTTCATTTATCCAAGAAATTATACACCTGTTAAGATGGCCAACCTCCATAACATACATGTTGCTTGTACTAATTTATAATTTATAAAAGTACAGGACTTCAAATATAGCATTTTTCAAAAATATATTATCAAAAGGATGACTATCGAGATGCTTCTGTCAATGTATATAGGTTTTTTTCCTATATTTTTGATAAAAGTAAATTAGAATTTTAAAAATTTTATGGCCAGAAATATATAAGTACTGAATTATATGCCTTACTGGAAGATACAAGCTCTGCTTAAGCTACCTCCACACTAAAGCACTTATGCATCAAACGTTCGTTGAGTGTATTGTGTCCACCAGACTCTGCTCAAGGAATTGGTAACAAAAGAATCTCTAAGACATGCTAAATTGCTGACCTCAAGAAGTCGTGTGTATACCAAGTAAACAGTGCTACTCTGATGATGTATGTCTACATATAAGTAAGAGTACTTTAATAACAATGCAAGAGGAAAGCAGGGAAAAGCAAGCAACGTGATAAAACAGCGTTCATCTCTCAGGTTTATCATCATCATTTTGCATTTTGAAAAAAACATCCACAAGATATATTAATGTATTACCATCAATGAATATAGCATTCTCAAATACTCCTCTTTTAGCTATATTTTCGGGGGGTGGGGGGAGGTGATCTTTGTGATTATTTCACTCTTGAAACCTTGTTCAAGCCTACTTTTGTTTTATTTTATTTTTAACATACAGAAAATAACTGGATAGTCAATACTTTTTTTTTTTCACTACATTCACTTGAAAGCTATAGAACGTGCTTGAAAGTATACCATAGTCTTTATTTGGTCAATGTCAAAGCAAAATGTTCTCGACTCAAAATGCATACTCTTTATTGAGGTTACCTTATATGCTTAAGTTTTGTTTGTTTTTTTTTTTATTCAAAGAATTTAAATCCAACCAGACATTTATTTTTAACCAGAGTGAGGGGCACATGTTTCTAAGTTGTTATATTGAAATTACTTCTCCAAACTATGTTTATGGCTTAGAGTCATGGAAAAAATTAGAATGTATTTTAAAGAAAGTGTAACCATATTTCATGACACTAATCACCAGGGAGCACAAGGGAAGTTTACCTCTATACTTAAGAAATATCATTAAATATTAAAATGTTTCATTATTTTTAAAGTGGTAACATTAAGTGTAAAACCCAGTTATTGCACACGGTAAAGTTTATGAGACTTAGGAATACATTGACCCAAATTTATTATGTAAATGGCTAAAAATGAAGATCAGAAGGAGACATTATGACACTTTGTAAAAATGGCTTATACTTTCATTTTATTAACAAAATCAATTCACTTACTATTTTATTAGTAACATCGTTATTAAAAATGGTGCTATAATGTAAAGTCCCACAGACCGATCTTTTATGTTAGAGTTCATTACTAAATCCTGGATGACAGTTCCTCCTACGTTATGGAAACTGAATTATGAAATCTATTCTCTACTAATGTCTGAAATAGCCTCAAAAAAAAAAAAGTCTTAAATAATCAGGATCGGCATGGAAGATAAAAGCTACGTGATGCTCTGGTGATATACATCTTTCAGAATCAGTGGTCCTTCAGGTCTACACTGCTGGCTCTTGTGGATTAAGGAGGGAGGTCACGAATGAACTACAAAGCAAAGGCATTCTTTTCCTTTCCTATGTCAAAGTCACCCCCATTCTTCCTCTGAATATAAGAAAAGCTTGATCATGTTGGAGTCCAGTGACTCTGACCCTTAACCCTGCTTATCCAGGAGCCACCTGGGAGGGGACTGTATCCCCAAACTCACAGTGCAGAGCGGCTGGTGCGAACTTTGATGCGTCGATGCACGAAGGAGTCCAGGGATGATGTTACACTAATTGAGTCATTGCAGAAAATGATGGAGGCGAGGTCTGAGGCCTCTCTGAACTCTCTCCTCTTTCGCTGTTGACTGAATTGGCTGTGCGGCCCAGCTGCGTTTCCGTATTTATGTTCCATGCTCAAAATGCAGATTAAAAGAGTCAGGTGAACGTATCATGTTTATCTGATAAAACGTCAGGATAGTTTTCTATGCTTAGATAGCTGGCCCAGTGCTTACTGTGAGAGCCCCAGAGAACAATGTAGGCCTTATGGGAAAGGCCGCAGAAAAATGCCCCCCTCGCTTTGGAGAAAGCGGTATCCAGACAAGTAGTGTGGAATTCATGAATGCTTCAGAATATGTAGCTTCTCTATCCTTTCAGCCATGCTAAAACTGTGATGACTTGAGAATGTTTTAATATGCCAAGGTCAGTTTTCTAAAGATAAAATTCGATGTGATAATTTTGAGAAAATGATTTGGACTTCCATTCCCAGGAGTAAATTTCATTTTATTTTACGAAAAAATTAATTGTTAATGAAATACAGCATATTATTTAGAATATCATTTGAGGCTTTTACTTTGTAAAGAAGAAATATCGCTTTAGTAGTAAGTGCATTTTAATAATCTGATCGAAATATACTAAATCTAAATCAAACCTATTTTCATTTATAAATTAGAAGTACAGCTTACAACTAAGAAATGTTAAAGTTAATCTTTCAATAAATATATCTTTCAACATCAGGAGGTAATCAAATAATTTTAAATATAATTATTGAATTATTTTTATTGCCAAGATCCTTAATCTTTCTTTCAAAAAAAATAAATGGCAGAACTCATCACGTGAAATAAAGTTATTTATTACATAAACAGCTCTGGAAAATAATCAGGGATCAAAACATAAAGTACCGCAGTTACTATGTTGATTTTAAATAAAGATAAAATTAGAAAAATAATATTAAATAAAATCTGTCTTAATATTCTATTTTTCTTTGTTGAGTATTTACAAAGCCTTGTTGGGTGCATGCATTTTTATGATACAGCAGTCTGTGTGTGGGGGTGTGGTGTGGATGTGTTTTGTGGACATGTGAGTAGGTGTATGTGTTGGAAATTTATTGTGCACTTGGAAGGTTTAAATTTTTTATTATGCTATGATTGTTGTGGTTTTCTTCGGATTTCTTGTATTCAGTTTATTTCCGTATTTTCTTCATTTTCCCAGTGGAAAATGGGTCCTACATTCTGCTCCCATGAAAAAACATGATGCACTTGATTTCTCTGTTTCTTTCCTGGAGCTGCGCTTTCTTTTCTATACTTTAATGATCACTCTTCCAAACTGAGCACATGTCCTTTTCTAAATTTATGTTCTCAGCTCTTCCCAACCTCTCTTTATATTTACCTGGACTTATTTTTGTGCCACATCTGCCACTGCCTGCTACATTTCGGAGGTTCTCGATGTAAAAGACCGAGAAATGTAGAAAATATTAGTATGTGCTTATTCGGATTACGGTATATTTCTATTTCAAGGTTTAAGAATTAATGGACAATTGTTCCTGCCCAAAATGTCCGTGGAGATGTTGTTTCACTTCAGAAGATTCTTGAAATTTGGTCCCGTCCTAAACATCCATGCTTAGAAAACGTCCCTGGGTTGAAATAGCTCGTAACGTTTATTTATACTTTTGGTTTGCAGGATTAATACGTAACATGCTATCATGTCTTCCTAGTCCAATAGCTGTGTGGTGGCTGTACTGCCAATAGTAACCCTTTGCGTTGGCAGCCTAGCTGGTCGTGGCACGTGGGGTAAATGGATGGGTCGGGCGGACCGAATGTCTCCACTGGCACTTTGGACAGGACTAAGTGTCTTGCAAGGGGGTTTAATCTCTTAAAAATAACATATAGTGTTATTTTGGAGAGTCAATAGTTACAGAAGCTCAATGATATAATATCACTAAAAAAAGATATAAACAAGGATCTAAAGAGATGAGGTATGATGTGAGGAGTCAACAGGAAAATCTGCAGAAGAGTCTATGATAAGAACAAAACCAATAAAAATAAACAAAAAGTAGAGGATAAGGTAAATGGCTAAAACTAAGTATACAGATTTGGCCACAATAATAGTAGGTGAAAAATAAAATATTTAATAGTATTATCTTCAGTAAATATTTATTAAATCACTTTATAAGGGTTTAAAGTTTTATTTAATTTCTAACTTTTATTTGCTAATTTATAGATGGTGATATTTGACCTCATTTTGTCATCGTATTTTTTTCTGTCTTTGATGCTTTATTTGTCTTATATCTTTCGCAATATGGATTGACTCTGTTTTTGGGCGGCACGTGTAAGGACAGTAAGAGTGTGTATGCGTGGGGGTGCATGTGTGCGCATGCACACACAGATGCATATGGTTTCTTTTCACTTATAATTATTTTTTCCCTAGAGGTAACTGTAAGTCACCTATGTACTTTATTCACTCCAGCCAACCCAAAAGAGAAACAGGAAGGAGAAAGGCACAGTCCCTCTCTTGAAAACATTTACCCTGAATTTTAGTCACTTCTTTCATTTATACCCCATTGTTCCTAATTTATATTTTCACATCTAGACGAAAGAGGATAGGGGCATGTCGCTATTTCCTTGGCATTCATGTACCCAGCTATAATTTTGAGGTGCAATTACTGAAGCCCAAGTGGAAAAAGATTATGGAATAACTAGCGAGCAGCCTGCCACAAATGGCTGCATGTATGTCATAAGAACCTGGAAGCGAGTTAGATGCTGTACTTTTATTTATTTTATTTTCACTTTTTTCCCCCTCTTTAATTCGTCCCCCTCCCTATTTCCACCCCTGACCCATGGATGTTGCCATTTCCTCTTAAGAACTGGATCTCTGAAGGCGGGGCGTCTCCTCTCAAACGCTCGCAGCAGCGTGCACCCGGGGCCTGGCACCCCTGGCGCACTCGGGGGGACTGGCGCACCAGGGGTATGATCCGTGGCTCCACCTGGGGCGCGAACCAAGGACCTTCTGCATGTAAAGCAGACGTGCTAACCACTGCACTATGGAGCCACCCCTAGATGCTGTGCTTTTAATTTAATAATTAAAGTTTTCAGAAGCCTTCTTAATTTGCATGTATTTAATCATCTCAATAAAGAGCAGAACAATACTCTTTAATCCCTGCGACAAAAGGCATTGTATTTCTGCTTTCCTTCTTTGTATGCTCAATTTTTTCAACTTTCTAGTTTTTTTATTATCATCTAAGTTCACTGGTCTTTTCGTAAAATGATTTTTTTTCTCTTTTTTTTCTGTTATTTTTAGATCTATGGATGTAAATCTAAGAGGGGAGGATGAACTTCCTTCAGCCGTGGACACTCACTGTCCTCGGTAGACATAGGTCTAGGCCAAGGATGCTCCCTGGAAATAAGACCTGCTGGATAAGATAGGACTCAACCTCCCCAACTACCTGTGTTTCTCAAAAACGTGCTGCTCTCGTCTTCAGTGGGTTCCCGCCAGATCCAGAGTGGCGATCTGCGGCCCCTCGATAAAATAAGACTAAAAATTAAATAGCACTTTCGCTACAAACCCACATCTGTGTGGCTTTTTCGATTTCAGAAATCTTTTCCCTGCCTGCCTTAGACTTTAAATTATTTCTATGCTTTAAAAAATGCAGATTTATCAGCATTGATTTTTAATTCTTATAATTATAATTATTAGTTACATAAAAAAGTTATTTGTATATGTCTATCTTTTAATCCTCATTTTTAACACCAGTTATCTCATAAAAAGAGAATTATTTTTTTCTGATTTCTCTTACAGTGATCTAGTGTGTCACTGAGCATTTTCCCAGGTTATACCTGAATGTTTGTATTTTCAAATGCTTGTGGTATTTAAAACGATCATTACTCAACTCTTTGCAGTGAAAGTTTTATAAATATTATATGATTTTCTTCGGGAATCTCTTTTACCTAAGGAAAGATCTGAATCCAACTTGATTTTAGCGTTCTATAGCCAATCATTTTTTAAAAGTGTTTAAAGAAGTTATTATCATCTCTCTTACTCATTTTTGATAACTGATTCGCTTTCTTGTATGTCCCCACACCTTTCACGGCTCCAAGTGGCGGGCGTTCATCTCAAACTCGATGTTAAGAACACAGTCCAGGCTTGCAGTGTGTACGATCTTCGGGCCATTGGAGTTGGCACATCCCAAGCTGACCACGGGAAGCCTGTTATCTTATATCCGTGTTTATTAGTGCTGATAATTAACTTACATTTAAGTTTTCTTGTTCTTCTTCAATTATAACTTAGATTTCTATGGTTAGTTTTCTATGTATATTCACTTCACTCATATTTTTTATTTCTAATTTTTTAGATTGTGGAAATGCTTTGTAAGTCTACTTTATTTGTTGTAAATTTGGATTTCTTTCGTTTAAATCTGTTTTCTACTCTTTCCAGTGACCATTTTATTTCCCATTCCATTTCATACTTTTCTTATCCACGGCTGTCCTTGTTTAACAGAACTAAAGCTTTCTTTTATATTACTAAGAATAAGAAACAAATGTGTTCTATATTTTCTTTTGTGTCATGAACTAAATTCATTTCAGGAAAGGATTTTCCTCTGAGTCATCACCATTTTCCTTCTCTTATGTCTCATAATGCCTTCTTATATATCAGTTGACATTTTTTATTAACTCCTGTTAGAACTTGATTTGTTAATATTTGTTCATGCCACAAGGATGGCTGATGCATCTTATTTTAAAGTCCTTCCCCTGGCTCTTATTGCAAAGGAAGGAAATGATTCATGCCCAGTGCTGGGAGAGAGTAAGGATGTGGGTTTTCAATTCCCATCCCATAGTAGTTTCCTGGATGCTGGCCGAAGCCCCTAGGTGACTTGAACCAGAGGAGAGAACATCATGGAAAGCAGGTAGCACACTGGTCCCCTCATCGTGGCATTTAGCAAATGCTCGTTTCCTTAGTAACTGTGTGCCTTTTCAAATTGTTTAATAAATACGAAGACCTACTCAAAAGGAGGTAAAAAATAAATTTCCATAGACCTCTAGTCCTGGTTCAGAGCTCAAGAAGTAGGTGGAGGTTGTCAATGTTACTGCTGGGTGTGTGTGTATATACATATATATATATACATACACATATGGACTACTGCTGTGACCGAAAGCTGAAAGGCAAAGAAGCACAAAATAAATCCTGGAGATTTTTCACCATGTAACTTTCCTCGTCAGTGTTAGCCAGAGGCAGTTAAGGTCACGAGCCTGGAGAATTAGTTGTGCAGACTTCCATGGCCTGAGGCCAGGGCACAGACTGGCATAGATGCTGGTAATGACTATTCTCAGTACATTCTGGTCAAGCAAAATGTCAGCAAAGTAACAGAGGGATGGCATTTAATTCAAACTTATCTGCATAAGCACCTGCACAAATCTGAAAGACGCTCATTTCTTATTTCTTATTGCACGGAGGTCACTTGTCTTCTCTTTCCAAATAAATTAATGGCTGTTTTATTTACAAATAAAACAAAGTGGAAAACCAGGAGCGAACACTCTGGCCAGCTCCACTCATTCTTCCATCTTTCTTTCCAGAGGTAAAGTCTGCAGGAAATGCGTGTCTCCCAGATAAGGCTTTGGATCCCTTTCCCCAGGAACTATATCAAAACAACCAAGCTCATAGACCCCAGGAAAACAAAAATGACATTGGAAGCTCTAGCTGGAAAGGAGAGAGTCAAAGCTGCTCCTGGGAAAAAAAGATGAGTAAACACGTATCAAAGAGTTTAAAAGCTGCGGTCACGTGCATGAGACTCAGGAAGAATATTAAAGATTTGGCGGCACAGCCTAGAGACCAAATGGGGATCTGAGGATGCAGCTAAGAACCAAAGAAGATGGATAGCATTATGGGAGAGAACTCTATTAACTAGCTCTAAAATTCTATTAAGCACCTGTCTCTCCCAGAGCTGATTTTCACAGTCTACTTGTGCGAACCATGATTTTGGCCTCATGGCATTGTAGCGATGACACCCAACGATTGACACTTATTACTTTTTCTTGATTTTTTATATTTGATGGGATCACCAAAAGGATATGAAGAGTTTTCGATTAAAATATTGTGAAACATTTTAAGAGAAATGAAGAAAGTTCACTTGAACATCAAAACTACCTTCCTGGCGAGATGTGCCTGTGCAGAATTCGCCTTGCTTAAGAGGATGAGCTAGGGCACACCTTAGGCATCAGTGTTCTCCGCTAGAACTAACACTTCACAACTAGCATATTGGGGATGGGCCTGAGAATGATTCCTGAGTAAAACAGAATCGTATGCCATCAATATGATTCATAATTATGCTTAGCATACTGCACACATTCAGCATCCTGGGCTTTGTGATAGGCATTTTGTGGGCATGCTCATGTCAGGTTTCCAATGATTTTTCTGAAATACTTATTATCACTCTTGTTTTATGTGTGAGGAGAATGAGGGTTATAGAGGAGATAGGATCGCTCCGGATGACTAAGGGTGTAGGTCACAGAGCTGGGAGTTGAGATGGGCGTTTCTGAATCTGAGGGCCGTGATTTCTCTACTGTGTTATAGCAGCGTGTCTGGGGAGTTACCTTCAGTCCTCCAGATCTGAGGTAAGCTGTAAGGTCTGTGAGAAGTTTTTTATATCTTCAGTATCCAGGATACCCAAAACCACAATGGAAACTTTGAGAGAAGGATCGGCATCTCAGCAAAGCTGGGAGGATCATAAACACCCCTCCCTCACTTCACACGTCCCAGAAATGCCAGTCCGAGCGTCTGGAAAACGGCTCAGCGTCCCTTCAGGGCCATGCTTGGCACATTTCCCTCTAGGACTCTTTTCCATGCCATATGCACTTGGAGGGTCTCAGAAAATGGATGGCTAATAGCGGTGACGCTTAGTCTGAGCCGGATCTGAGCAGGCCACCCAAGTACTCGAGAAAATATGGTAAAAAGGTTTGTGTAATTAGTGCAGTAGGAATCGTTCTATCTGCACTGAAGGCCACCTGCCAGTTTGTTCCTGACACTGCAGTGAAAGAGGATCAAGCCTTTATTTCTTAAGGAAGAGGTCACCTAACATATAGGACTGGACTGAAAACAAGCACAGGAATCAAGCAGGACAGAAAAAACACCAAAGCAAAACAAAAACAAAAACAGAAGGGGAAAGACGCGAACCCTCCTGGCGTGTGCGGGAGAAGGGAAAGTTCTTAGGGATTCCAGGAACCGCTCACGGCCCGTCCAAAGGCCAAGCGGCCTTGCGGGAGGGCTGTGCAATCCAGTGCAGCACAGTCGCCTTGCAAGTCCCATGTCACCACCAACGTCACCTTCTACTGCTATAGCGGTACCTTCTCTACTGCTCAGTTTCACTCCAGCCAAGAAGCTAATCAAAACAGAGACACCAGTAGCTCCATTTTTTCTGACTGGGCTTTTTTTCAATTTAGTGTTTTTTCAATATTTTGTACTTTAAATATTCTTTATTTCACTGCTGTTAATTCACCAGTTTCACTGTTTAATGAACTCTTCCTGAGAAAATGTGTTAGTGAACTAAGATCTCATCGGATTATTCCTTCTCTCTCAAAGTACTAAGTGGACAAATTAAATTTAAGTTATGGCATGAATTAACAAATGTGCTCTTTATACTAAATGAGAGTAATTTGAGGAATGCAATGATAAGGCTTTTTTTTTAATCTCGACTGCTTGTTTTTTTTTTTCTTTTCTTTTTGGTGGTGCTAGTATTTTTCTTGTCTGTGGATAAAAATTCAAGAGTGACCTATGACATATCTGATTACTCATAGGCAAGATAATTCCCTTTCCTTAATTCTACTTACAAAATATGTATAAATTTAGTATTCAAAATTCTCAGACTTGAGAAACCTAGTTTCAGAGCAGTGATATAGAGCTTGAAAAAACACATCACTTTTACATTTACATAAAGAAAAAAGCTGGGGGAAAAAAAAGCAAATGTCAACAACTTTTTTTGTACCCATTAGAGAAATGAGGTTTTAGAGAAACCAAATAATCTGAAATCCGGAGAAAGACAAATGCTAGCAATGAGAAAGAGAACCTACTCTTAAAAACCCTAAAGCTTGTGCTAATATAATATTTGGCAGTAAAATAGCTCCTTTTAAAAATTCTCCTATTGACAAATTGACAAATCTATTAAAACTGTCAGGCCTTATCAAAATTTAACACATTTCATTGCTTCTTTTTAGACTCACTATTTACAAAAGTAATAAATCTGAAAAATGTAAAAATGGCCAATTTACTGACTTCTTAGACTCAGTTATCTTTAGCAAATAAAACACATTGCCTTGCATACACATTCAAACATTTCTGCTATTACTTTTATCATTTGTATTGAAAATAACTACTTCTACTTTACAGAGACGCCTGGGAGATAGGTATTTGGTAACTGTGGTACAGAGCATCTTAGAAGCACAATAAGACTCGTAAGCATACACAACATGTGGCCCTACCTCCACCAATGTTCCTTCTACATCTTTTTGACGTATCAAAAATGAACATATCCATCAATATGATCTCTAGGAATAAGCACTCTGCTATACCATACAGTAAGACACGCACGCGCATGCGCGCGCGTGCACACGCGCACACACACACACACACGCGCGCGCGCGCGCACAATCACTTGATGGTCAAGGTTTCGGTTTTCTACCTAACCTAGAAAACATCTGGTTATCCAAAGAATACCCATGAATTACCTTCATTTAATATTAGTTTAAGAACTTAAATTAAAACTAAGGGCCTTGGAAATTACATTTAAGCTCAGATGCTTCTGAATCACTCTTCATATAAAATGTTTTTATAATTACATAGAAATTTAGTTCGATAACATTTAACAGTTTTCAAAATCGTAAATATTATATGGGCATTATTTTACCTTAACTGATGAACTCATACACTAAGTCTAAGGACACAACAGGTTGAGTTGCTTAGTGAAAATATAAACCTTATTTTTAAAAATTCTGTATTATACTCTATACAGAGAAAATCAGAGAAAAAAAATATAGCTACTTTCTTAAAGAAAAAAATCATTAAATCAGTCTGATTTACCCAAAGCTTTAACCCTTCTTATATGTATTTGGATTCTTATATAAAACTGCTTCTGAGCTAGCAATTTCTGTAAAAAGCTATGTATTTTTAAAGCTATCATATTTAAAAAAATAATGCTTTTCTTTATTTTCTAGTATTTGGTGGGGATTATTAGATTTATTTAGGTACATAAAAATCTCTATATGGTAGTCAGAACATAGCTTATTTTTATTAAAATGATAATATTTACAGCAGTGGGAAAATATTTCACACATACATAAAAAAGGTGAAAACTTTTCTGAGTTATAGTCATATAGGCAACCTTGTTCTACAGGTCAGTGGCCTGTAGAATCTTAGAAATAATCTTTTCAACTAGACAGAAGTGTGCAAGTTGACATGTGACCTCTCAGTGTAGGAGCTCAGAGCAGTTAGAACACAGGTGTACTCCCTTAGATAATTAAATAATATTCAATATGGCTGTAAAATAGTGCCTCTGTATGGTATATCTCTCTTTTCCCTTATTTCCAAGTTTTCTAATGCTTTCACACATGCTATACTTAGTCTATCTAGTTAATGGTCATTGGCATATTTTAGTTTTAAAATAATATGTAAAGATTCCCAATAACCCTGATTTAAATTGGAATATCTTGGTCAATATGTTTATTTTCATATTCTGAAATTATTATTTTCACTATCTCATTACTTCAGATTTCATATTTTTACATTAATCATTGAAAATAAACTCAAGAATTGATTTTAATTTATTCTAATTTGAATTATCTGACTTCTCCAGTACAAAGCACATCAGTGCATCCTGTTCAGGAAGTATAAGGTGGTGGCTCTCAAACCCATGCAAGCAGAACCTGGTGATCTGCCTCAGATGATGAAGAGGCAGCACGAATAAAATGATAGAGAGTCATGCAGTTCGACACACACACACCGTCTCCCAGAAGTTTAGATGTGTATGTATATTTTATATGTATAAGTGTTCTATACATATGTCTAAATGCAATATATACATATCTAATGCATATACCTACATGATATATAGTGTTATATATGCACATATAAAATACATTATATATGTGTTATATACATATTTATCAACAACTCTGTCAGACATGTTATATAGATTAATATATGTGTGTATATATCTATGTGTATATGCAAATTAATGTATATAATATACTTATATATTTACATGTCTGACATGGTTGTATATAAATATATTATAAATTTTGTATATTTAGTACATACATATAAATTTAGCTATTTTATACTATTATTTATTATTATTATTAGATATTTAACACAAAACTTCACTTTTGTCATTTTCTTTCATTTAAATGTTATAAACTGCAAGGAGCCAAGAATTCAGCTATTCAAACATAATACGTTCACAACAATTACTTTGCAGTATTAACTTTCCTCCTCTTGGTAGCATAAGGAGGTAGGTGTGTCTTCTGTCATTTATATCTAGTGTGTTTAAGAAACTACAAGAGAATCCCTGGAGGCACAATCAGTAATGAAGACTTTGACATGTTTCATGTATCGGTTTCATTATTTTGTCAAGAGCATTGTTTTAAAACAATATGATCCTGAAGAAAATTTTCCTCTTTGAAGAAAGTAGATTCTGAGACAAGAGAGCATACAGAGAAGGAATCTTAATTTATTTTTATTTTAAAGAGCAATTGTTTCTTCCTTATCTCAAACTTACACACATAAAGGGATGTGCTTAAATAAATATTTGGCCATTTTTCTTGAGGGTGATTTCCATATGTGTGATCCTATTCTATTCTTCCTGTTCTTTTCATGAAAATTGAATAAACTGGAGGTCAAGTAAAAGTAAGGGAATTTTTCCTACTAATTTTCTAATTCTATTTATTATTATTATTATTATTATTATTATCATTATTATTATTATCCTTGCTTGCATTTCAAGTCAGACGTCCCCACGCTTGCTTTGTGTGAGGAATGGGAACTTCGCCGTGGGCCCCACCTTGGCCGACAGTCCCAGTTTAGACGGGGAGAGGAAGGGAGGAGAGAAGGTGTTTGTCTCCTCTGCTTTGGTGGAATTCCAGGGTAGACAGGGGCGGGCTGGAAAGAACACTGCATATTTGATGAATAACAAATTGCTCTTCCAAGATTTTATAAGAATCAGAAGAAATGAAATTATCTTGGCTAGATAAAGCAGATTTAGAGATTCACATGCTCTCCTACAGTTGGTAGAAATCTGATTTTTCTAAATAATGCGGAGACTTTGTTATAAGGTTGCAGAAAGCTCACTTTCTGCAAGAAATTCTTAGAATCTCTTTTTGGTTTACAGCAATCAGCCGTTTGAATGCACCCTTACTTTTTGTAGCAATTAACTTAGTGGGGGAAATCCCCTGTTAAATTATCTTTGGATAATATTCACACGACTATCAGCAATTGTTTTCCTATAGCTAAGTCTTTGTTATTTTTTTGGCCCCGTGGTAGTGTTGTTGCAAAACAATTTTTTTCACGTGAGAGGGCTAGTTTCCCATTGTTACAGAAGATGCTAGAAGGAGGGATTATAAGTGCTTTATGCATTTCCCTCCCTCTGGTGGGTGAGCTGTGATAGACAGAAATTATCTTGTGACTTGTCATTTAAATACCATTTCCTATGAATGCCACATTGCTTAGAAGAGGGAAATCAAATAATGTTCTTTTGAACACTGACAATTCACATTCATTCATTTAATTCGTATTCATGAGTCCTCAGAACCAATTTCCAGTTTATTAAGATAGATTGAGCCTGATCTTTCAAAGAGAGAGGCATACCTCCTAATCACTGAGACCCCGAGGTACGGAAGAATGTCCTCTACCTATCCATACCCACATCTTTATGGTCTGCCCCTCTCTGCTCATACTGTCAGGCCTGACTCTGAGGCTTCTCTCCATAGTATGCCTGTTTCTTTTCCTTCCACTCCTTTGCCATTGTAGCTCCCAGAAAGGGCAGGGCCAACATGGAACAGAGACGTGACGTGAGGTAATTTCCTTCCAGCTGGGAACCGGCGAGAAGCTGGCCAGTCCACTTCAAGTGGACTTTCGAAAGGAGAGGACGATGGAGGTGCCATTTGGACTTTTAAACCTTTCAGTGAAATTGGAAATTCTTCTGAGTTTAGAATATTCACTTTCCTGAATGTAGAAGAAATTTTCCCTGTGGTTCAAGAGGCAGTTATCCTACATGAAACCTCTTTTTATGGTTCAAGTAGTTGCGTTGTTCTTCTTTAAAATGTATATTTTTTTCACAGACATAAGTCAAATTATGACTGAACATTTTCTCAGAGATTTCTATCACTTTAAAGACTTAATGCTCCAAACAAAATTTAAGAAATTATTTTTAATGAAATTTCTGTCAGAAGGACTCAAGATTTACTAAGAGCACAAAAAGTTCAAATACATTTGATTCTAACCACTTTACAAATGATGGAAAATTTTAATCTTGTAATATGTCAACACAAACATCAATTTTTTTGAACATTTTTGATAATGTAATTATACCCTCAATATTTGTAGGCAAATCCATTTTTTTAGGGTCTGATTATAGTAGAGATGATTTTTAAAAATCGTTCTGTATACCTATTTTTGAATTCTTATGATTTTAGTGTGTATTGAAATTATCTATTAGGCTCAGGGTGAAAACTGCCTCTTAAATTTCTTTCAGAAAATGGTCTCGGAAAAAAAATTTTTTTAAATCATCGATAGGAATCCGACAGAGAATAAGTAGTCATTTACAGAGCAGCGGTTCTTACTCTCCTTGACGTGTGCGTTCATCTGGCACGTGCGTAGCGATGCCTGCCATCTGCCAGCAACAGGGCTGGTTTCACGGCATGCGACCTTCGCAGTTAGCAGGCCCCGGGCTCAGGTACCTTACATGTGGCTTAACGCTGTCTTGAAATTCTTAGTAGTTTTCGAACAAGGAGCTCCACATTTTCATTTTGCACTTGGCCCAGCAGATTACATAACTGGTCCAGTCTGGTCCTGTGTTCTGCATGACCTCTGACCTCAGGAACTTCCAGTCTGCTTGAGGAGAGAGACAATAAAGAAGTAGACAAATACATCTATAATTAAAATTTGTAGTGAGTAGCATGAACAGACCAAAAAAAAGAGTGTTATTATAAAGATTAAAGGGAAGGAATGTTAATCCACTTTAAATTGTTCGGTCTAGAATTGCCTAGCTACAATAGTGACATTTTAGCTAAGACGTGAACCGTGAACAGGCACCAGTCCCATGATAAGTCGGGGAAGTAGCCTTCCACGCTCAGGAACCGCATTGAGCAAATGATCCAAGACAGGCGTGGCGGTCACAGAGATTGCCTTTCTAGCAGCGGTCACCTGTTGGACCGCTCTAACCATCAACCCCTTCAGAGTCCACCGCAGACACGGTGAGCCACCCCACCCAAAGGCCATGCCCTTTGCAGGCATCTCATATCTTGCACACCAAACTCCATCATAATTCTCCTTGTGGAGAACTCGACCTGTGCGGGTTGGAAACAGGAGTGGTCCAAGAATTCAGCCTACGAATAACACTCCAGGCGACAGACTGGAAACTGAGAGCCGCTGGCTTTGCAAGGGACCCAGAGCAGGTCCAGGCTCCGTGCACGCCGTCTCCCAGTTTGCGGC
The DNA here is from genome assembly GCF_902729225.1 of Pteropus medius. Taxonomy (NCBI): domain Eukaryota; kingdom Metazoa; phylum Chordata; class Mammalia; order Chiroptera; family Pteropodidae; genus Pteropus; species Pteropus medius. The sequence continues at coordinate 3,426,095 of NW_024348304.1, forward strand.
CACAAGGTACATAATTCGCCACGTTGCTGGAGCTGTCAGTGGTGGGGAAAGATACCCATGCAGAATCGATGGCAGTCCCCAGCGAGAGAATCAGAACGGCCATCGTGATCCTAGACCAAGGCCGTGACGCCTCTCGAAAATCAGTTCCTGCCATACTACTGGGCCCTACTAGAAAGGGACCGTCTGAGCGTGGGACACCCAACGGTCACGAACCCAGCGCTGCTCTCCAGCCCTGGGCCATGTCAGACCTACCAGAACAGAAGCGGGAAGACCCAGCAACAATCCCCTGTGAGACGGAAGAGGCGGGGCGTCCCAGCCTGACACTGGTGACCCTGCGCAGTCCAGCCTACGGAGCTGCCTCCCCCGAGCTCGAGCCCGTAGCCATACAGAGGGTCCTCTAGGACCAGCTGAGAGAGGAAGAAAAGCCTGCACTTTTTTAATGGGTGGGTTGGCTTGGCACGTGAGGCTACAGCCTGGTCTTGAAAGATAATGACAAGGAAAATGCCCCAGTGCCCAAGCTTTGAGTGGCATGCCTCGCCGCATGCTTCGTATGAAGAGAAAACTAGCCTGAGGTTAGAATGACCTGCCTGGATGATTGTTGCTTTAGTTCATCTAATTTTATCAAGCATAAATAGGACCAAAAAAACTGGTTGTTTTAATATCCAGGCTTATTTACCATTTTATGTTGAGAAAGACCTAAGTTACTAAGTATGTGATACCATAATATACATATATAACATGCATACTATGCATACTAATATAATAATATACATATTACACATGCTATATACTTTACACACATAATTCACAATGTATATTGAAAATTATATTTTGCATAAAATTATATATGTGCATTTCCACAATTTAAATAGAAAATAAATGATTAAAATTGTTGAATTTATGATCTCTTTGAATTGAATCAACTGTTTGGATGTGGTTGATTTGTCAGGTAGAACGACATAGCTACAATCACACTTGGCTAGTTACTCCAGAATTTATTAATATTATCTTTTTTCTTTTTCATTTATCTATATATATTATTTAAGTTTTGAATGTCACCAATAAAAGTTATTCAAAAATAAATCAAGCCTCCAGATCCATTGACTGCAAAGAGTAAACTGATAACATTTTCTGAAATGAAAATATAACTAACTCCAAGATGAAAAATCTTTGAATAATAATGTATTTCGACCCTTGTTTTATATAGCAATTTATTTTGATCCGGAATTTTAAACTTCCAAGGTCTTAAAAATAATCACTTCATACAGATGACAAAATAATAAGCATTTCCACTTATTCTTTGTAGTATAGGTAGAGAGTATATGTACACTAGCATATGTTTACTTATTCAGTAGAATTTTTTTATTCCATTAATACAGGATTACATGGATTTTTATATAAAATAAATCTTGCCCCGAGAAGCATTACATATAGAAAAAGTAAACAAATTATATTGTTATTATCGATGTCAGCTTTAATCAGCAGTATGAACATATAAAGACATTTGTTACTATTATATTGCTTGTGGGTTATTGGGTTATTTGGCAATCAGTTATATTTACCTTGTCTCCTCGTATTTCCTGTAACCTGTTTAAATCAGGGGCCAGCTTTTCTATGTTTCCTGGATTCTTTCATTCCCGTCACAATTGTTTGCACTTTGAAATCATTAGCTCACTTAATACCTATAACTACCCTTAACATAGATACTAAAATACCCTTATTCTACACAGGGATAAGCTGATGCCTCTCTTTAGGGTCTGGGTGCCTTCATGAACCTATGAGTCGCAGAATGGAGACTGGGATTCAGCTCTGTCTGAGTCCAAAGCCAATGTTATTTTCCCTCAGCCACAATATTTTTCACATCCTTCCTCAGAAAATCAGACCAGCGAACCCCTTTTTTGCTCCATTGTTAGGGAACTTGTTAGTCTAAAGCTATAACTGCAAAGTCTGAGGGCACAGTCTGTGTCTCCTCCTTTCCTTCTCTCCCTCCTTCCTTATTTTCTTCCTACATCCAGCCAACAGTTGAGCATCTACTCAGTGCTAAATACTGTGCAATACTGGACGATTTTTTTTTTCTATATAGATCCCATTGAGATTTGAAAATGAATCACACGATTTGGTAACAAAGCACTGCAAGTTATACCATAGTTCATAATACATTGTTCCCTGGTGTAGAGATTAGGTGGTCATCTTTAGCCATCCAAATTTTCAAGTTATTTGTAATAGCAGAATTGCTTTTATTTGTGCACCTACTGTCTACATTTTTCTTTTAGTCATTTTTGGAAAAGAGTGATCTAATGACACATAAGGAAAAAAATGAGTACTGAAAAGTGTTGTTCATTCCTAGAGATTCGCTTCGAGTGTGTAATAATGCTGGCTGTTCCTTACTGCACTCTCTCCACCTGCCAAGTAGTTGGGAATTTACTATTCCTGTTTTAAAGCGAGGAACCTGTGACAGGGAAGTTCAGCACCTCGAGGAAGAATGGCCTAGAAAGTGGTAGAACTGAGACTTGAAACATGGTTGGCTTAGCCAGACCTAAGCCCCGCCCACTGTCCTACATAGTCCTGGTGCAGGGGGTTCGAATGGATTTCACCTAAGGTCGCCTTTGGAAAACCGAAGTATATTCTCATCAAAGGCCTAATTATCTAAATAATTCCAAAAGTTGCAATGTTGAAACAGATGATATAACCCTGTAATAGAATTAATGTCCTCTTATTATACTTGTAAATTTATACTTAGAACAAAGGCTAAGTATATTGGTCATAAGTCCACTTTCAAAAAGCCCACAATATGATTAGATTATTTTTCTGTCCCAATGAAATCGGGACATCGAAAGACTTTTTTATGGCATATTTGTGAGTTTCGTAATTCGTCATAAGTTGTTCCATGCTTCTCTTTAGGGTCTTAGTTTTCTTTGTTTTAGGAAGAATGCGCTTTCTTCACACTGTCTCAGAGACAGTTATGCTTCATTTCTCTGAAGGGCAGAGTATCCCATGCCATAGTAGTCGCTGAAAGAGAAAATGGTAAGAAGATTGAACGACTGGTGGTAACCGCCACTGCTTCCACTTAAATTGGTGTAGGGGGCTCTCTACTAGATGCTAGAAGTTGTCGGGGCACTAACGGCTTACTTCATAAAAAACAATGTCAAATAGAAAATCAAGCTACATACAAATAAATTCATTGATGTTTTCATGGGAGTCAGGAAGTTTTTTTAGCACCCTTTATAGCCATCTCTGACTTATTTTTTTGGTAACCTTTTTCTAAAATTGGTAACATAGCTGTGTCCAGATACATGACATTAAAGTCTTGAAAGGCAGTAAGGAACTCTGATTCCTTAGGCCATGTATGATAACATATCTAAGACCACGGCGTACCGTCTCTTTTGGCAATGCTGGGGTTTTAAATCTATCTTCACTCATCTTTTTGGGGAGAATATTTTAAGGGGAGGATATTCTTGATAAAAATAGCCTTCTCCATGTGACTCAAAGAACTTCTAATGCAAGCTATAAAAGTCATGTGTTGGTAGTGGCTATTTCAAATATATTTTAATGTAGTAAAATGGATATCTATTTACCTCAACTGATCTTGAGAAATTTATGAATATGAATCTTATCCAAACCTTCACAAAGGTATCACAATCTTCGGTGAATGAACTGTGAAGTTTATGAAGGGTTCAGTCTACGTGAACCAACCAGTCAGCGAGACTGGGTGGGCTTCCTGTCCTTCCAAACCAGCAGGAGAGATTGATGATTCTCTTTTGCCGTTCCCATCACAGAATTATACATGGCCCCCATTTATACTGAGTCAAGAACATCTAGAAAACTAAAAAAGATTCAGCAAGGACATGATTCCACCTCACATTATCCTTTTTCATTTATTTCAGGAGTAGCTTTTACTGGAATTACGAGTAACATAAAGATGGATTCTTACAGTTACAATTGGGGACACAAAACATTCGTAATGGCAGACAAGGGCAAATTCAAGTCAGTGACTATGTAATGGTGTATGTTCAGGATGTTTGGATAAATATAAAACCCTTAGAAACATATCTGAGGATACTAGTAATAGCTTTTGATTATGCTGCTGCAGTGTTTACAAAAGAACTATTTTTTTCTCTGATAACTCTGGGGCAAATTCTGAAAATGGCATTACTCGATTTCTATATCTGCTACTTATAACAAAGAAATGGCTTTCAAATACTTAAAGCGTTTGTTTAGCTAAGCAGAAGCACGAGGTTACTGTACCCTTCCAGGGATTCACAACTACTGCTCTCTTTTTTTTATTGTTGTTGTGTTTCATTGTTTGTTATTAGGTTTGCGGGTTATTTCCTAAGCTACAGAGTTTTAAGTGTGGTTAGTCCAGAATATTAGTTGCAACAATAAAGCATTGTTTTCGTCAAGGCCAGTCTTGTTCTGAAGTTAATTCCAAACAGTGTCTGTACAGAAACATTGTCATTTCAGGAGTGTTATTTTGTGAGTATATTAAGGTTAAAGATTTGGAACATCTCCTTTAAAAATAAATTTATGAAACTTTCACTTCTGAAAAAAAACCTCGTTTTATGTCCACATCATCTGTTCTTGTGTTAGAAGCAGTAAGCCAAGTTGAGTAAAAGAAACAACTGTTGTAAATCAACAAATTATACTTGATTTCAGAATCAGCATTTTCTCAACCCATCAGCCAAAATTCTAAGAAAATATTTATCGCGTATGGAAATACTCATTGGAATCTGGAGGATGTTTTCAATTTTAAGCCAACCCATCACTTTCAATATTAATATGTGAACAGATGCTATAAATCTAACAATGTAGACAGATTTGGAAATAATTTTATAGTTAAAAATGATATTGTTTACATAGAAATTGCATAATTCGTTTATTTTAAATATAAAAATAGATTAACTTTTAAAAAACATTTGTTAAAATTGAATTCAATAAAATTATCTTAAAAGCTTATTCCATCACATACTTTTTTCTTTATCCCGAAATCTTTATGCAGATTTACTATTCACCAAGAGAAACGTAACATTATATTTCAAGCCTCAAATTCCATTCTATAATTTGTTATTTTGTTTAAGAAAAGAGAAGTTTTCTACCCAAGACTGTGTGTAATCGCTCCTCGGAGGGAAGCGTCATCTACTCTGTGCTGCCATAGTCACCTGTGGGCTCAGAACGGTGAACGGTGAACGGGGAAGGGCATGTGCTTGTTCTTGATACTCAGGCACGTTAAGTGTATCTCCCAACTCTAAGTCGAATCGCCTCTCACGAACTCTTAATTAGAAAAAGGAAGGCATGAGGAAATGTTTCTTTCTCTGGCAACCTAGCAGAGTGAAAAATTTAATAGCTTTTCTCTCATAAAACTCCTGAATCTTAGCATTTTAGTTGATTTTTCTTTCAGTTATTTATGAAATATCTTTAATTTTGTCTTCGTTCCTCCCCACTTTACATGTGTATATTCCATCTGTACCTCATTACCAAAAAACCCAAAATGTGCTTAATTTTAGAGAGATGATGAGATCCATTTCCAACAATTATTTAATTATTTATGTCTATTTGCAACAAATGGTTTCTTAAAAAACTAGTATCAAGGTGTTTGTGTAATAAGCCATCCTAAACTTAGGAGCTTAAATGACAGTTTATTAGCATCTTTTGCCTTGGGAGGGTTGGCAGGACCTGGCTGGCTAGTCCTCATTTGAGCTCTGTCGTGGAGTTACACTATGCGTAGGCTGTGGCTGGACGCATTTGAAGGTTGTACTGCCTTAAGCGTCCAAGTTGTCTTCTTTACTCAGAAGGCCAGAGCAGAGCCGGGATTGCGGGAGGAGCTGGGGGCTGGCCAGGCAGCTCTCTTTCTCAGGGGCCTCTCCAGGTGGCCAGCTGGACCTTCCTCAGAGCACAACAGTTTCAGGGAAGTAAGAATTCTTAAATGTGGTCAGCTAAATTCTCCCAAAGCAAGTGTTCTGAGAGACTCAGGGAGAACATTCAAGGCTTCCTATATCCTGGCCTTGGAAATCCTGTATAAAAAAAAAAAAAAGTGACGTAGTCAACTCAGCCCCAAGGTGGAAGAGAACACATACTAGAGTCTGTGGAGATTAGCTACTACTACGCAGGTTATGAATAAAACTGAAGTCTGATCCATAAACACCATCAAGAAGCCTAAGATATCTTAACTATGTTCAGCATCTTCAATCTGACTCATTTAAAAGAAGCATAACCTCTCCCTATTTTATCAATGATAAATTGCAGAAAAGAGAATGAAGTGATTTCATTTATGTCAGGAAAGAACCCAGTTTCCAGCTCCTATGTTACAGATTTAGTTGAACTTCAGTTTAAAATGTTTTTTTTTTAAATTTTTAAATTAAAACAGTTCATTAAATAATGTTTTGAAATTAATTAATGTACTGGCATGGCCGTGTACACATCTTGTTTATTTTACAGGAATTCCTCAGAGTTACTTTACTAAACAAGAACTTGTCCTTAACTGCGATCGGCGGGTGGGAATCAGTGTGGTGCTCCTTAGCATCAGAAAAGCTGGAAATGTCAGCAAAGCCCCTACCCGCCTTCCTAGGGCTTCAGGCCTCACTGCTACCCACTCAGGGGAAGCCAAACTCACCTCAGGCTGAATACTTGTCTTGCTCTGGTCACAGAGTGTCGAACTGGAGACCGCTCCCTCCCAGCTGGCTGTTCCATTTTCTAAAATGAGAAAACAGTGTTTGTCCATTACGAAAACGTGTTTGATGGAGAATATTGGATGGCTCGCTAGACGCATTAATGGTTGTAAAGTAAAAATAGTAACATAAGGTATTGATAACTGGAGTAAATTGTAGAATTAGTCCTTTTAAACTTTTTCCCCCTCCAGGCACTCAGAGGATATCAAACAGACTTACATGATAAACACGGGAACCTCAATTAATATCTATGTTATGGAGGGTAGAAAAATTTGGAGACTAGAGACTGCTTCTATATCCTCTTGATCCTTGGACATGGACTCCTGTGGGAGCAAGTGACGAGCTCCACAGTTGAACACACGAGAGTCCGAGAGAGACGGAAGAATCCAGCTATCATGACCCCGGGATAATAACCCAGAGATGAGGGCGGTGAGCGCTGTGAAGCTTTGGGGTTTCGTGGAAATCTGCTTTCCTAATTCAGCTCTAGAAGATTATGGACTCAACCTTTCTCGGCTTTAGTTTATTTTTTAAGTGCCTGGAGAGAGAAGTGATACCACGGTCCATGGCAGCGAGCTTGTGACAGAGCTTCGAGCCGTGGCTGGAAGATCCCCCTGCATCGATGCTCACAGCATTAGAGGAGAAACTGGTCCTTTTAAAAAGGCTGTGCTTTTAAAGAAATATCTGTTTTAAAAGCTGCGTGTCGAAGACCCAGCAAATACACCCATTTAGACTAAGGTAAATTCAATTTAAAAAAGCTATTCATTTATCTGATTTTTATCGGATGGCTTCTTTATAGCAAGCAGTGCACTCGATAAGTTAAACAAATCCCCTTCCACCTAGAGCTTGCCACTCTATGAGGCAGACAACAGTGACGCTCAAGGAACCAGCTGTAAGTGCCCAAATGCTATGAAGGACACACGCAAGTTATTTTTACTAACAGCGATCAAGGAGAGTCTCTGAGGAGGTACTAGTTCACGGCATCCAGTAATTCAACAATCGTGCAATGGAAATTAATTGAAATAACTGAAATTTTATGAGGGCAAAACTATATGTTGAAAGGCTCTAGCAAGAGAAATAGCACATTTAAAGAGGTAAACAAGGCCCAGGTAGCTGGAATGTGGGGACTGCACGAATTAAGATGGGCCGGAGCGCTCGGGGTCCTGTGTGCCGATTTTAGAAATTCAGATTTTCTCTTCAGGAAGATAGGAAGCCATCAAAAAATTACTAGGATATCACGTGGCCCAGTTTGTGTTTTTGTGTTTTTTTTTTTTAACAATATTCCCTAATTGTTTGGAGAACAGTTTGAGTAAGAGTAACAGAGGAAGAATCTAGAGACGTGTCTACAGCTGTGCCGGGGAGGATGGAAGTGGATGTGAGGCGCCTTTTAGGGCTCCACGGGCGGGATGTGGGGACGAAAGCCTAAAGAAGAGAGAACGACTTCCAGGAATGTAAGTTTTGGAACCCGATGGATGGTAGTGCCGTTTGCTAAAATACAGTAGGCGAGGCTTTAAGGATAAAAGCAGAAACTCAGTTTTAGAATTTTAATTGTGAGATCCTAGCCTGACTTCCAAGGAAAATTTCAAGTATGTAATCATCAGAGTCTGGACTGCAGATGTGAACTTGGGAATCACTGAATTACAGATCGACTTCAAACCCATGGGGAAGGAGAGCCCAGCACAGGCCAGCGTGTCCAGAGCTGGCGGGACCAGGACTGCATCCTCAGGGGATGCTCCGTCAGAGACGGGGCACACCTCAAGGGCAGAGCGCCAGCGGGTCGGAAGAAAAGCTAGAAGAAAATGGTGCCATAGGATCGGAGAGAGGACAGTGTTCCCGCAGGATGAAGTGGCAAATCCTGCCGAATTCTGCCAGCAGATTGAGAAATGTGAAGATAAAAAGACAAACCCACTGAATCTGGCAACTGGCGAAGCCGTGGCGAGGTGGTCAAGTCACGGAGGACCCCAGATGGGCTCCCGTGTGGCTCTGGCGCATGTTAGTGACCCAATTAAAGACCAATCAAGTTGCCAGTAGTAATTAAGACTCCTGAAGCACGTGCATGTAAGAATATTAAAGCATATCCAATTCGTAGCCCAAAACAGAAGTTCCGAAAATCCCGTTTTCTCTCGGTCTCCACTCCCTCGCACTCTCGAACTTTCTCACATGCTCCACATCCTCACTTTCTTGTCCTCTCTGTCTCAGTTCTATTTTTATTTTAATAAAGTCAAAAACCTCTAGATCTTTGTTGATTTTTTGGTGGTGGTGTTTTTTGTCTGGTTTATTTTCTCTGTACTTTGTTTTGAAAGAATAAAACTCTACTTTCTCTTATTCTTTGTTCTATTCACATTTTCTACAATAAAAGAAGTCTTGGGTAATATCCCAACAAACAATACTATTATAGTCTTTCCAGCTGTTTCTTTGATCTTATTTTTCCATGCTGATATTTTCTACTTTTTGTCACCAAAAGCTTGGGACTTAGGCTGGCGGGAACAGGCCTTCCCTAAGAGGACAATGGGTGGGCAGTAGGATGAAGAGCTGAAGGCACAAAGACAAAATTCACGTTGGTATATAGGAGGAAAAAATGTAAATGCATAGAAATTGATAAACATTATTCTTTGTCCCATGACGATGGAGGTTAGCCACTCTCAGGCAACCCAGCTAACAAGAAGCGTCAATGTTAAGCTTGCTTCAGAGGCAATTTGTTGCCAGATTCAAGGGGAGAGGAGAGATATATGATCTTTCCCTATAACTCATTCCGATGGCAGGAAAACAATAGCTTATTACAAGAACACGTACAGTTAATGTCCTTCAGGCTGAGTGAAAGCTTAAGCTACTTAAGAAGAAACAAAATAGCAGTGTGGCAAACCATTCCTTTCAGCAAAGTGTAGCTACAAGTAAGAGGAGTATGTTTAGAGGATGTCGCATTGACTCAAAAGTTAGAAATGCAGCATCTGAAATAATTCAAAACCTAAAAGCACTCTGGGATCCGGTTTCTGCTTTTAGGTGCATTCTGAAGAATGTCAAAATTCTCAGAGGCAATGAAAAGCCACCCTCATTTGGAATATGATCCACCAGTGTAAAAATGAGAAGTGCCCATAGGATTCCAGACCACTAGCCTCTGGACACCAATTATCAAAAATGGTTTCATATCGAAGGTTATAAGTGGAGTAAATGAGGGGAAGGATCAAATACAAAATAAAGAGTACCTGAAAGCGTTAAGATTTGGTTCCTGACATCTCCAGGTAATAGCAGGTACTGATGGGGAATGGGTGGAAGCAGGATACGTCGGCTGATTTAACTGTATGTAGGACTGACATTTGTGTCATGTGAAAGCTAATGATAGATATTATACCATTGACTTATAAGGAGTTAGAATGGCAAGCCTTCACTGAGGCGAGTTAAAATAATCGTACCTTAAAAATTAAGCATTCTATATGATCAGACACTCATGCCAAAAAAATCTGTGCACTCTATGAAATCTATAAAATCTAAAAAATCTGTGTACTCTATGAAATCTATAAAACTAATTCACTAACTAAAAATGTCTTTCTCTAATGCAGTTTTTCCTAAATAAGTACAGTCAGATTTAACTTAATGAGTGTCTTGTCATGTGAAAAAATATGTCAACTACAAAATATATTAAGAATATATTATGATTTTGTAAATGCAAGATTTTATTCAAAGTATATATTTAAATTATAAGAACACATTTGTTTTCAAAATGAATAGCATAAGGTCATTATAGGGGGACGACTCCTAGAATAAAGTATAGGTTTCCATAGAGCATTATAATCTTTCATTTTAAAGTAAGAGCCAAGTAAGAGCCAAATAAGCTACATGATTTATGAATGAGCAGAAACTACATAAAGTAAAATCTATGTCTTTCCAGTCCCAAGCCTATATTAAAAAAAAAAAAAACAATACTATACGGTATAATATGTCAAATTATTGTTTATAAGCAACGTCAAAATCTCCGCCAAGTCCTTGGGAAATGCCTGCTGCTCCCCTTTGGGCCCCCGAAGCCAACTGTCCCTCCTGAATATTATACTCTGGCTGCCCCATGATTCTCCTCAGCAGCCATTTCTAACCCTCCCAACCAACTGCATCCCAGCTTGCTTAGACTCACTCTTCCTTCCCAGATCTGGGCTCTAAACCCCAATCGTATTTGTCTGTAATCCCCCACCCACGTGCTTTTCTCCTCGACACATCTATTGGCATTTGGGTTTCATCTTTCTCCTGGGCTGCTTTGCCTCAGCTTTCACTCCAGTGTCATGGGTTTTCTTGGCTGAGAACCCCCAGGTACAGCCTCGTAAGCCCCCAGGGACGCCTGGTAAACCGCCAGGTCTGTGGGGTAAGAACACCAATGATAGCGAGTGACCGCGTCATGATTTCACATGGTCCCATGCCACATGGACCGCGCGGGAATTTCTTTTTGATCATTTGCTGTTGTGTTCTGTCACTGGAACGGGGCCTGGCGTGGCGTCGGCGTTCAGTCAAATACGAGTGGATGTAAACGTCCAGGTGTGCTTCCCTTCACGCCGCGCGTGCAGGTGTTGGGGGTTAGGTGGCGACGTTAAGCTGGCTTAAGCGCGCGAGGCAGCGTTTGGACTAGAGGCCGTGTTTTCCGGGTCATTTATGGAGCGACAACGGACTGTTCTGGAGAGCGAGACGTAGCGCCCGTCCTGCGAGGCTGTGTCAGCAGTGGGGAGAGCAGTCTGTCTGTGCCCAGTACAGTGCCACATAGTTTGCGTGGAACCGGATGCAGGCGACGACAGCACGGAGCGCGGGCCATCGCCAGTGGGCGTTGGGGAGCAGTGGCGCGCGGCTCTGTATTCTTGTTCCTAAGTTGCCCAATTAACAGTGCCTGTAACCCATGTCAGCCAGTTAATCGGTCAATCATTCTTCATTTTTTTTTGCACTCGAGTCCAAAATACGAGGATTCAGTTTAAGAGTTTTATATGACTTTGAGGCCAACGTTGGAATAGCGTGTTTTTTGTTGCCCTCATGGATAAAAATCCAAACTTACGTGAATGAAAGTTAAAAGTGGTGATTGAAGAACTTTACCAAAAAATGCTATTCATGTTTTCAAAGGATTATCTATATGGCATTTTTTAAAATGAGCGATGAATTAAATTTAGATCTGCAAAAGTTATGTACATGTAGGAAAATTATATACATGCTTCATGAAAGAGAAGCAGGGACTTTTCAGATGCCATTCATTTTGCACTACAAAAAATGACCTACTTAGAGCACGCTTTATAAAATTATGGTTAATTAGCGTAAATTTATTGATCTTAAAGTTAAAAAGGACCTCAAAGGATCAACTAGCTAGACCTTCGTTGTGAAGATTTGAAAGACTTAGCAACATACTCAAGGTGACAGACAGCTAATTACGTGGGGATCACTGAAGGGAGAGGGGCATGGACTCCAAGTCTCGTCCCTTTTATTGTGTGATCTTAGAACATGGATAAACCATTGCCCACAATATCCGTTGGCAGGACATTTTAGTGGGAGATATAAATGAACATTACAGCAAAAGTCTAGGGAAGATGCATCCCTAAAGGCTTCTGTTTTGTTTTGTTGCTGTTTCTGCTTTGTTTTGCGTTTTAGTTGAGCAATTATAACAAATCCTGTTTCTTCCTCTATTCAAAGACTTTATGTTCAGGTGGTGCCTACTTTACATTCACATCCTTTCCTCCTCCCTGCATTGTTCGAATTCAATTCAGCATCTCTTCATGCTTAAGCAGCTTACTTATCAAAATAGTTCAGCCCTATGCTGAAAGAATGCTAATGCACATTACTCATGGAGAAATAGTACTTTTTGTTTTTAAGAATCAAACTGGTTTCTTAAAAATAGAATTCTAGTTTTGTACTAAAAAGGTAAAAAATATTAAGAGTTAAAATGAAGTTAGACTATATAGCCTTGGGTGTTACAATGTTTCCGTGGACATTTTATTGTGTTAATATGTGAACTTTTTCCAAACGAAAATAATTTATTATGTATCACCTCCTGCGAAACTAGAATATGCAAATGCAAAAAAAAATCACCCTTCTCTTATTTAGAATATTAGTTATTTATAAAAATGTATGGGATCCTATCAGTCAGCTTTAAGTGGACGCCCCTCGTGTTGGGTTGGCAGCGTATTTGCACGCTACGTGGCACATTTCCTCTCCAGCTGCTTTTACTGAAAACTCGGTCTCGTTTCTCTCTCTGCATGGAGACCCTGCATGGCAGCGGGAGAGAAGGGGTTTCAGATGGAACAGCCAAGTAAGCAGCAGCTGCTCCCCTCCACTGGCTCCGTCTCCGAGTGTCACATGTCAGGGTCTTGAACAAATAATGCACCATTGTCCACAGTTACACAACTGGGGGTCTGGCCGTGCGAAGTCGCAGAGCATTCGCGCTTAAGGAATTGTGTGCAGGCACAGCAGCACCCTACTCAGCGCCTCACTGGTGACCTTCAGGAGGGCGGGTTAAGTAAACGCCTTCCAAAGGTCCGCCCTTGAGTGTATGCTGTTACCTTCTTTGCTACTTGGCGTAATCATAATAATTCTTTAACGTCATAGATGGTAACTAATAAACATCTTTGTTTCATTTTTTTTTTCCCTAATATTTATAGAGTAACTTAACAAGCACAATCTTTAGGAGTGATCCAAATCAACTCTTTTGTTCATCCTACTTTTCTATATGGCTCCGTGTTCCATACACAGTAACCACCAAACGAGATAGCTGGAGGCCTGTGACTTCTCGCCTTTCAAGAGTGGAATGTTAGCTGTTGATAATTTAGCAAACAGACCTTATCAATTTGACCTAAAAGTATCTGTAACTGTATGACAGGAACTCCTGCTGACTTGCTATGTGGTTTTAGAAGCATGTGCTACAATTATTTCTTTTGTTTTCAGAAGCTCATGCAAAATTTGATATTCACAGCTGCTAGGCATCAATTTGGTTGAGAAACAATCTCACCACAAAAAAAAAAAAAAAAAAAAAAAAAAGGTGACTGATTCCAGATTATTGCCAGAATATGCATCTGTAGTGCTGGAGAGAATTCACGTTTAAGTGCTACAGAAGTAGCCGTGACCCAAGTGGGCTATAAGGTTTCAGCGAGGCGGGCCAGACTCCTGTCTGCCCATACTGGTTGATAGCATCTAGGAATTCCTAGGAGTGGAGTAAGTATGGTGGCTACGATTTTTTTTTTCCCCTCCTCATAATGACTGTACTGAAGCAGACAACTGACAGGGAAATTGCAAAATGGAAACTAATATGTGTTTGCTTGCTGAGAAACTCAGACAAAATTCCTATTTACAACATAAAGTCAAGACTGTGTATTACAGCATGAAACCTATATGTAAGCTTGGTTTTTATAAACGGATCTGGACTAAGTTAGGAAGCCATGTGGATAGAGAGCCTGGATGAAAGCAAGAACATCATTTAGGAAACAATTCCTTACTGTTATTTTAATTGCCTCTTTTTAAATATCACTTTTTGAGTATTAGTTAAAAATTTAAGAGAAATAATTATATGAGACAATCATCCTAGCCACTTCAAAAGGTGCAAAGTCATAATGACAAACGACAAAACGGGGGCGGGGGGTATTTACGGCACTCTTTTGTATTACAATAAAAATTATTTTCAATAACTTCAAGAATTAGGTCAGTTTGGGGGATGACTCATCTGAGTCCAACTACATGTGTGGCATGTTTGTTAATACAGAATACTTATTGCTGTAAAATGGATTACATGTCCTTAAAATCGTCAGTATAATTTAAAACGTCACACATTTTAAAACTTTAAAATAAGCCCGAATCTGAATGAAAGCATTACCCCGAAGGTTTCTGCATGTGCATCGCTTTGCTTTGCCCAGTATGTGTCCTGTGCCCGTAGGAGAGATTTGCTTCTCCATTTTCTGTCCCTCTGTTGCTAGACGGACATTTCCATGTGGCACGGCCATCGCCGTCTCCGCGCACGGAGGGACATCACTGACATGTATTTCTTGTGCTCTCACCACCCCATTCCTGACACGTATGATGACAGTTCCGTGTCCGTGTTGGCTTGTACATGTGTGCTTTCACCTCTGCCAAGCAAAATCTGTTTTAGTGAAACGAGCCTTTTCTAATTCTCTATATAGTTTCTCTTCAGCTCTCTAGCTACTAGATATATATGTGGTAAGAATATTCAAAATGAGAACGGTTTTGAATATAAGAACTATTTCTCACCGAATCTAGACTCCCAAACTCTGCTGTGCTGTGGGTCCCTTGCTTTGAAGGCAGAGTAAAACTAATTTTTTTAAAGACTACATGGCTGGATTTGGAAGGACAGGAGACCAGGAGGCTGAGTTGCTGTGTATTTTGTGCACATCAGTTTCTTTACATGAATCTTGCGTCCTTCGTGTAACATGAGGAACAGAAGATCATCTCTAAAGCCTTTCCCAAATCTAAGGTGTTGGATATTATCAATTTAACAAACATCTATAGGTACATAGCATTACTATGAATTATAGATTTAAAGATGAACAAGGTATAGGCCTGCTTTTACCAGGCTTTTACATATACTTAGATAATAGGTCTAGGTTTAGATATAACGATTTATCTTCTTTTGCCTTTTCCGTGCAATTTTTTTATTAACTTAACCCATTCTCTGAGGGTTTTTTTTTTCTTTATTAACAGCAGACATGATTATATTCAGAGTAGCAATAGGTCCTGTTACAATTTCTTAATTTCCAGTCCCTCTTTGCTCCTCGATATAGCTGTGTGACATGAATCTGACTAATGAGACCTAAGTTGAAGGCTACCAGATGGATCTTCTTGAAAAAAAATATATTTGTGTGTTAAAAAGTGACAGGTTCATCTAATAAATGTCACCATTAATGGCATGCACTCTTGGGCCATCTACTTAAATTCTCTGTCCCTTAGTTTTCTCAACTATACACTGAAAATACCATTGGTAGGTAACTCATACAATTGTTATACAATTAGACGTCGTAACGAATGTAACGTTCTTAGAACAATGCTTTGTGTTCAACGACCTGAACTGTTGTACTTTATCATAATCCTCTTTTGGTCTGAGGTATAGTCCCCATGCCCGGAGAGGAAGCAGCCATTGAGCACCCAGAGCAGGGAGTCAGGTGAAACCTACTCGTCAACCTCAAGCGGTGACTGTCTGCAGAGGGGACCCGCCACGCGGCCCTGCACGTTCTCACTGAGTGTTCCAGGAAGGCGAAACCCCGAGCGCCCTTTACCTGGGCCATCTCTCGAGGCTCTGACCGCCACGAACAACCCTGAGAGACGAGGTGGGCAGAGAGCAGGCTTGTTCGTACTTGCTGTCAAAGCAGTAAATCCCCCGAGCTCAGTGTTCCTCTGCCACCATGTGATCCGCCGCATGTGCGGGCGTCCGTGGGATTGGCAGGGCGTGGGCGGACGGGCACGAACGTGAGGCTCCAGCTACTGCTCTGCTGTGAGTAACACAGTCCTTGGTCTCTGACTCAGGAGTTTCGTGTTTTCTGTCAGCATATG
Organism: Pteropus medius; assembly: GCF_902729225.1. NCBI lineage: Eukaryota > Metazoa > Chordata > Mammalia > Chiroptera > Pteropodidae > Pteropus > Pteropus medius. The sequence continues at coordinate 3,442,261 of NW_024348304.1, forward strand.
TGAATCAGTAACAGGCTAATTTTCTAGCTTGCAAGTAGAGTGAAATTCGAGATCCTGTACAGCTCCAGACAATGTCCCTACTCAAGTGTGTGTGTGTGTGTGTGTGTGTGTGTGTGTGCAGGTATATAATTTCATTTACACGTGCATACACATACATGTCTATCCCACATACATTTTTCTTTGGTAGTCCTTCTAACGTTGTGTTAACGGTACACAATCTTGGACCATTTATTTAAATTCTCTGTCCCTTAGTTTTCTCAACTATACACTGAAAATACCATTGGTAGGTAACGCATACAATTGTTATAGAATTCAATGTCACGTCGACAGCCATGCCACCCTGAACGCGCCCGATCTCGTCTGATCTCGGAAGCTAAGCAGGGTCGGGCCTGGTTAGTTCTTGGATGGGAGGCCACCACCTAAGAAGACCAGACGCTGTAGGTTTTAAAAAAAAATAATAAAGAATTAAATGTCGTACAGATGTAACGTTCTCGGAACGACGTTTGGTGCTCCATGACTGGAACCGTTCTACGCTATCTTTGGTTTCTATTCGGATCTTTTCGACTCCATCGTTTTGCATGGATATTTTATCGAAAGTAGGCTCGTGATCCTTCTATAAACTATTGAAGAACACAGACCTTGGAGAAAATAAATGTTATACGAGGAATAATATCGATGTTTGTATATAAATATAATGACAGTTTTCAAAGGGAAATGTCACATTTTGCATTGAGTACTTAAAACTCATTTTTTTTTTTTTTACTTCAAGTAGGCTGACTGTACAAAAGATAACATTCACATGTTTTCCTCCTATTTTAAAAACTGATCGCTTTTGAGGTTATTCAGACATAGTATTTAAAGACTTTTAAAGTTATGAAATATATCTACAAGACAACAGTGGCCTCTAGTGATGTGAAAACTGAAATGAAAGAAGAGAAGTTTCTAAACCATTTCAAGGAAAATAATTTAAATGATTTGCTGAAATGTTTACTCCAGTACATTCTAATTGCTTTCTTTACAATGTTAATTAATTGAGTTAATACATTTTTACACCTAAATGTTAATCATACATCGGTGAATTGCTTGCTTCACCAGAGAATTTGAAGAAACACTCTTGGCTGCAAGCTATCTATAAATAGCCACATTGCTCCAAGCCAAGCATGTGAGACAAAAGCTTATGATACTCTCGATAAGTCCTGCTTTACTTTTTAATTTTTCTAATATATTGTATTTAAAAATTATATTGCATAGCCATTTTCTGTGAAAACATATTTCTACACTTTTTCTCATGCTTATAACAAGATTTAAATATAGACACAGTGTTTTTTTTACCGAAATGGAATTAAGCTATTCATGTTAATCTGAAAAGTTATTTCTTCCTATTATACAATTTAACAGTCATTTTTCTAGATCAATACATATAAATCTAATCTAATGTTTTAAATAGAAGTACAACATTTTCTATGGACATTCAAATGATTTCTTTTAAGAGTTACTTTAATTATAGGTCCACAACAACTTGTTTGCAATTAACAAAGTTAAGATTTTTTTCTAATTCATTTGTTAGGAGACCTGACCTGAAGCAATATGAGGCTATTTATAACCTTTATTTAACACACTTAATTTGAATATTTTTTATATAAGTGTTTATTTAATATTTTTTTCAGAAATGTGAATGTATTTGATTATGAGGTCCTGCCCCAAGCCCCATTTATACGAAAGATGTTTTATATTACTGTTATAAAAATCCCCAAACATCAAAATTCTTAAATACCTATGGCTCCAGGGGTTCTAGTAAATGGTTTGCAGATCCGCGTAAAGAATGCTGCAATACTCTTTAACCTATATAATTAAAGACTTTTTATAAAATGTTTTTTAAATTTAGATTTCTAGAAACAAAACTACTGGATCATAGAATATGCACTTTAATTCTTCAACTGCTTTCAGAAATGTTTTAACTCGTACTTTTTTCAGAGATGTGTTAACATGCTCGTATTTCTCATGGTTTCACCGGCAAGGTATTTTGACTCACTTTTAATATAACTACATAGACCACCTTCGTTTCTATAGCGACGTTTTCCACGGGAAACCTGCATGATAGGACTGCCATGCACAGCGTTGCGTAAGTGAGCCTGATGCCCAGCAGGCGATTTAAAAGAAGCAACTCAGGATGCGTCAAGTGTAAAAGGTCATTCGATTCAGTAGTTACGTTGCAGAAAGCTTTGCTCTCAGCATTTCCAACGTCTATCTGTTACCTCACGTCATTTATCGTACACGCTGGATGACCAGCTTCTTTATGCTGCTGTCTGTTGACTGTAAAATTTCGCACCAACCCCTGTCAGTCTGTTGTTCTCATCTTCCTCCTACTTCGCATCCTCTTTCATTTTGGCTTCACTGGAGATGGCTCTTCCCGGGATTCCGTAGCAGTCGACAGCTCTGTCAGCTCCCCCGGCACCTTCCCTGTGCGTTGTCACCTACCGTGGCATCGAGCTCCTGACTCCACGTTTATTTTACTACATTGAACTCTTCTCCGTTTCACACACACATCGCTACAGAATGTGTGGTACAATGTGGGTGCCGCATCCGCTTCCGGAATATCCCATAGGCACTTCGGACCTCATCTCTTCCTCGCCATCTGCCTTCTCAAAATCCTCGTTTGAAAGCCTGTGTACTCCAGGAGATAGCAAGGCCTGGCATTTAAGGGCCTCGGGAAATGTTCAATAAATGCGTGAATGAAAAAATAGCAGTACTTTAAATTACTATAAAACATTTTCGCAGTCATTATCCAGCGTTCAAACACAATCACAATAATTCTTCGATAAAGGCAGAATAGTTTCAAAGAAGTTAAACTGCTTGGAAAAAGAGTGTAAGACTCAAATGTGACAGAATCAGGAATAAAATCAAGTTTTCTGGTTTTCCATCTGTATCCCTGCTTCGTTGTATGGATTTTGATTTATGACCCCCTTATTGATAAATTCTCATAGTGCACACATTGTTTTGGACTTGCTTTGTTCACAGTGTAAGATATAAATGTCGAATCACTCTACTTTACACTGGGAACTAATATAATATTGTATACCAACTGTACTTAAAAAAAAGAAATTAAAAAATAAAGTACACAAAGCTTAAGCACATTGCAAAAATTATAAAACTATGCTGGAATAGATTGGCCAATTGAGAGTGGACGATGAATTTGAAACACTTAAAATTATTACTTGTAATTTATAAACAGATAAAGGTATGCATGTGAGCATGTGCTCTAACTTCCATTTTTCTCGATTTACAACGATTTGCACTAGATGTCAAAGGCAATGGCGGAGCCCTCTGAGCCGGAAGGCAATGCCTGCAGGATTAGTCCGCCCATGTGGTAGCTAATGATCATGTGGACCTAAGTAGATGGATTTGATTTTCCAAGAGAATATATTTTGTTGTATGCAGCTTGAGATCGCAAAGAAACACTGCTTTATTTTCATGACTGGTACATACGAATTATAATCAGTTCTTTGAATTCTTTCAAAGAGGTCAGAACCAATCCCAGGATACAAGCTTTTCATATTTCACAATATTCCTGAAAGTGCGTGACCGACAGACTTCACTGTGCCTGTCTCTACCTGTGGGAACGCATCCACTAGCCAGCGGTGCCTTCCTGCTTCTTCCTTGTATTTGCAAAATAGAATTTTCCCACGCTGGTTTTCTCCGGGTGACTCAGCCAGTCCTCAGCTCATCAGTAGAGCTCCGTCCACACCCTCCGCTTCCTGGAGAGTTGCAGGCCTGCGGTGCACACATGTCAGGATTTGATCAAGAGGCTGCATATGGCTCTGTGCCTGGTTTGCCTTTTACAGTCACAGAAGACGCTGGGCAGAGCCGTCATCCTGCAGACCTCTTACTTGCCCGGAGCGTCATGCCACCCATGAAGTCTCCGGGTTCCAGAGCGCTGGCCTCTTGAACTGACTTCCTCTTTGCTCCATCCAGACCGTCGTTTCTCATCGTGCATTTTTAGATTTATTGCTTATTAACGACCTTTTAAAAAGTCATGGGATTATAAATATTCAGTCTCTCCTGCAAATCTAACAGGAATTTATTTTGAGACAAAACCTAATCTGACTAGACATGAGGTTATTCATAATCTATATTTATCCTATTTAATGTGCCTATACATTCAAGCCCCGGTAGAAATATTAATGTGTTTGATTGCGGGGTGCCACCCAAGGCATAACTGAAAATGCTATAATAATATACAATGTGTGTCTCATAACATCATTCTAAATTGTTTTTAAAATTTAAATTTTAAAACACATCTAGTCCCAAGGATTTTATGTAAGGAAGTGTGGAAATATAAGTATATACTGAGTTGCATCTGTGTACTAGCCTAGAAATAGTGCCATGGTATATTAGGTTTTAAAAAACAGAATGATGACTAGAAATATGTGATTGTATTTTATACTGTATTTTATACTGTTTTATACAAATCAATGTCTCCATATGCAAGTACATAAAGTTTCCTTGAACAGTTGGATAAGGCAGTTGTACAATATTCTTTTACTATAGAATAATTACTTCTAATTCTACTCTTAGCAAAAACATTTTTTAATAAGCATTTACTGTAAGGCAGACATTTGCACTGATTATTTAATATTCAATTCTTTGGAACAGGTGATATTATTCACATTTAATTTAATACATTTTTTACTCTGAATTTTTTGAGGGGAGTAAAAAGCATAGGACTTAAAAAATGGCAGAAACTTCCATTTGACTGCATAAAGTTTAAAAACTGTTAATTATTTTAAGCTACTTTGAAAACAGATTCAGTTTTTTAAATGCAATAAACTGTCTTTAGTATATCTGTTACAAAATATCCATAAACGAGAGTAATAAGCAGTCGTGTTTAACAGCCAGTTCTTAGGGTGTGAGGAAGAGAAGGGGGAATTTGTAGCACAAATGTCCCCATCATGGTTAATTTCATGCTACCCCAACGTGACACCGCTGAACACGGGGTGCGATGAGATGTGTATAATTGCTCTTGGGAGCCAGTTGAGGCTGGCTCTAATGATCCTTGGAAAGATAACTCAATAACCCCAGGGACGATAAAGTTCATTTTAAAGCAGAAACATAAATGCCAGTGCTAAATGTTTTAGATGTGTTCATCAAAAAGAGGAAACAATACAAATAAACAAGTACAAGCAAGAGTATCTTAATAAAGTACATTGTATTTTTAATGAACGAATATGATTTTTAGACCTTTTTTTTTTTTTAAGACAACTAAGTAGCTATAATTCTTGAATACAATTGCATCTATGTGAAAAGGCAGGACGATGAACTTACTTTTGGGAGTTTTAAGAAGCGGTTTCTTTTGAGGAAACGCCACAACACTTCAGGTCACGGGGTTTGGGAGTGAGCACATGGGGAACGTGCTCTTCCAACAACATTTTTCAAAGCCCTTGCTTCTTAGACTGTTGCATCTAATGCCCTGAAGAATGCTAGTTAGTGTCTTTTAAATAAACATGGGGAGGTTTCTTTTAGTAGAGTGAATGAGAAGGTTAGGGAAGCAAAGCAAAGCAGGAAGCGAGCGTCAGATAAACTTCATAAAGGGAAGGTCGAATTGCTGAGATCTTTACAGTGGTAAAGGTAGAGTTTTAGAATCAGGTAAAGTTTTCAAGAGAATTGGAACATAATTCTTAATCAGATACATGCCAATTAGAAATACCTGCATCTAGAAATTACTTATGAAATGGCAGAATTAGTGCATACTCACTTCTTCTAAATATTAATTTAGATATAGAAATTTTCATAAGGAATGATACTCATGATGGTTAATTTTATGTGTCAGCTTGACTGGGCCGTGGGGTCCCCCGACATTTAATCAAGCATTACTCCGGGTGCGTCCCAGGGTGTTTCTGAAGGAGAATAACGTTTGGATGGATCGGTGAACGGAATGAAGCTGGACGCCCTCCCGAATGTGGGTTGCCCTCATCCGATGAATTGAACAGAACGAAGAGCCTAAGCGAGACAGAAGTCCTGTATCCGACTGTCTGAGAGCTGAGGCCTGGTTTTTCTGCCTTCGTCACACTGAGATGTTGGCTCTTCCTGACTCTCTAGCCTGCCGGCCTTGGACCGGAACCACACCAGCTTGCTGACTTGTCAGCCTATTTAATCTCATGAACCAGTTTCTTATCATAAATGTGGATGAATAAATATGATATATTGGGTATATCCAATATATATGCTATATCAATATATATTGGATATCTCAAATATAAATGTCTATATATTTAAATTTTCTAGGTTTCATTTCTAAAATTTGGCATCACCGACTCCAAGGTCGCATTGCATAGTTTTTAAGATACCTCTAATTCTATAATGATACAATATTGTGATAATAGAACACTTCATATTCATTTCATATTAATTAAGCAAGTGAGAAATCATGATTTATTGCACAGGGCACTGTACCAAGCTTGAGAGTCACGAATCCTAAAACCGGTTCTCCCACTCTCTGGCTGTCTGGTTTGGGTTCACCATTTACTTTTCTCTGCCTCAGGCCCCATATGTGGGCTGCAATAGGTTATTTCTTAGGTTTCTCCCAATCCCAATCCTCGTGTATTCCAGTTTAAGAGAATTAAGATTTCTAGATACGAACCTGCAGATTGTGTCATAATACCGTCCACCCAACATAGTGATGTGTATTCACTACATTTAAACATCCAAAGACTTTTACAAAAGTTACCTTCTTGTCTTTTTTAACTTTCTAGAATTTGCCAATTCGGCTTACAGCAAAGTAAAAACAATGCCAGAGAAATGTTTAAAGTGCCTTGTAATTGAGCCATTGTCATCATCCTTGACTTTTCCTTATTTGTCTTGCTAAGAGCCTCATTTTTCTATTTTATTACAGATAAACCCTGAGCCCTCCATTCCTGGTTTACTGTCGCTACTCCCTAAATGCTGTTCTTTTTAATCTTTGCTGGTTCATTTTGGGGCCCTAAGGTAAGTAAGAAGTAGAGAACTACAAAGTGTGTTTTAAATAAAGATGTTTGCCTTTGCCTTTAAGAAGATTTGAACCTTAAAAATCTATAAATATCGTGGGTCTATAAACAAAGATAAATCCTTTTCTGTGCAGTGAAATTCTTAGAAAAAAGTGTAACTGGTATAACTGAATGGATGCAAACAGTACCCATTATTCATATATTTTATATTAAAATATATATAGTGACTTTCTTTCTCGAGCATAATATTACTTGACAGTATATTAAAAGAGAAGAATATAATATGAACTCTACCTATAAAGAGAACATAACCTGGCTTGTTGCTGGAGGCATTAAAAAAAAAAAAGGCAAATAACAATACATACAAAATCATAGAAAAGAAAATATTAAATGCTGGATGAATACTGTGGACATTACATGATTTCAGGAGGGACAAAGCGGCTTTTCACAGTTGTCTCACCCTAGGCCCTTTAGAGCATGCCGATGAAGTGCTGACCCGTTCTTCGGGATGGGTAAGCCCAGACAGGTGAAGATGATGCGGAAGAAAAGGGCACAAGGCACAGAAAGGTGAAATGCCGCATGCTGAGCTATGAAGCGTTACCGTACAGGCCCCTTCGTTCAGGACAATCCCAGACACAGCAGGTCGCCGGCAGGCACGTTCCCACAGTAGAAATTACATCGTAAAGGGCTGGGAAGTGAAACTCGTCCTCAGAAGGCCATAGGAGAGAGAGAGGAAATCACATCGATCTAGGTTCCCATATCCCTCTGGTCCAGGTCACCCCCTGGGAGCTAGCTCCTCACCTTGGTGGGTTGTGCATTACGTGGCCCCCGAAGGCCTGCTCGGCTCCTGACACTTCTGCTTACTCAGCTCAGCTCTGCTTACTCAGCCTGCTAAGAGAGGAGAGAAAGAAGTCATTAAGGAAATGACTCTGAGATTACGACGAGTCTGAAAGGTCAGAGAAAATTTATGAGCTGAAGTCGTGGCTTTGGGATGGGTAAACATTGGAGCATTAAGGAAAAGCAAGTTTTTGGTCAGGGAAACAGTATAAGCAAAGTAGAAAAGAGAGAAAGAGATGCACGTTGAACATCATAGACTGAGGGGAGTCGAGAAAGTGTTAGCTATGGCTGGACAGGGGGCTTGGTGGAGAGTTTGAAGGTACCGAGGGTCAGACTAAAGCGTTTGCATCTGACCCAGGCCAAGGAGGCACTGCTAATTGGTAGGCAGCCTGGGCGCCTGATGAACTGGAGAAATTTAGAGGGCCAACCTGGCTGGTGGACGGAGTCACTCTGAGAACTGAGAGCATGGTTGCATGGAGACCGTTTTAAAAACTACCATTTGTTAAGTGTACTTATCGTGATCGGTACTATATTAAGGACTTGTATGCGTTTGCTTGTTTAACTCTCTACAATAAGGAAAGTAAGGTTCAGAGAAGCTAAGTAACTTGCCTAAGGTCACACAGCTAATAACAAGCCCATTCTGCGTTCGAAGTGAGACCAACTATAACTTTATATTTTAACTGCTACGTCACTGGTCTATGTTTTTTTTTTTTTTAAATTTCACATCATCTTTAGTTTAATAGAATCCAAAAAGGTATGACATAAACTTTAAATAGGAAATTCCTATTTTATCATAATTTTACCAAAGTCCCAAATGCTGAGATCAATATCATAAACCCATAAAACTTTCATATTCTGAAGCGAGATGACAGGCCACTTCCTCAGAACACTGTGAATCTATTTCGGTCCCCACCGGCCCATCGCCCACACCCAACCTACAGAAGAGAGGACCAAGAGTACATCCGAAGTTGAATTTTGAAGAGCCTGGTGGTGTCTTGCCCTCCCCAGCCCCCTAACCCCCATGTGAGGATAGGGGTGTGTGCCATTTCACCCTAGGTTGAGCCAGAGGGAGAGCTTCGCGTGTGTGCTCCGGGATTTGAGTAAGAAAGAGACGGATCTAGAGAGTCTGCAGTCGAGGGATTGTTTCTAGAGAGAGTTTCAGGAGAGCTTTCTCTGGCACTTCTCTCGAGAGAGGCGAGTCGTGGGTCACAGGTGGACAGCTGGGTGAAAGCAAGCGAGCGTGCCGGAATAAGATGCATTCGAAGAGTCCCGACGGGAGGGAGGCGACCCCAGCAGAAAGAGCACGAAGGTCATCGCTGAGTGCAGTCCTGGGGCGGGAGCTGTCAGTGGGCGGCTGCAAAACGCAGGGCAGACGCAGAAGACCTCAGCCGAAGGCCCACAGCAGGGAGCCCCTGAGAGGCACAGAGAAGAGGCGGCTGTGGACATCTGTCACCTCCGATTACGGTTCCGCCACTCACACAGGCCTTCTCCGTCCTTCACTGCTGCTCCTCCCCACCCTCCGAACGTGGAAACGGAGTCTCTCGGACGTGGAAGGAAGGACAGAGGGCTTGTCCGCACTGCCCTGCGTGAGCTGGAGGCAGGCCCGGGCTGACCACACGAGATACTTTACGTTGCTGGAGAGTCTGATTTTATCGCGGACGGGATCGGACTGGACGATGCCCACGCCTCTGCAACTCACCAGGTTTTACCGTAATGACCGCAGAAAGAGCAGACTGTAAACAGGGCCCACCGAGCCCGCAGATATGGAAAAAAGTAAAGTTGACTTCTGCTGGCTCAGTTGCCTAGTCGATTCCTTATGTTGTAGTTGCTTCCCGAGTACTCTTAACGCCATAGGAACGTATTTTAAAACACAAATAATACACATCTTCAAAGGATAAGATTAAAATCAATCGAAGTTCTAACATTGCAATCCCACTCTGAAAGTTAATCTGTTGTAATGACCTCCACACGAAACACCGAGTGTCTCTGGAGGCGGGTGGAGATACACAAAGGGGAGAAAGAAGTGGTTATTCTATACCTGTGAAAGGGGGGATCTGCGGGTAAATTACTGTGATGCAGCAAAAGCACGATCTAGTGGTCGACTGCTAACCGTAATGCATTATGTGCTCATGTGTGAGTTTAGCATTCAAAAAACTTTGTAACGAAAAGAATTTTTTTTTTTTTCGAAAACGGGTAATAGTGAATTTTTAATAAAATGTGTTAAGGGAAAGAAGGCAAATATTTTATACTCTAGGGACTTTTTCAATTTTCAGTGATCATTTAATGCTGGAACCATGGAGAGAAAGTGCTGTGGTCTTTTTTATAAATGCAGTTTGCTTCATTTGTGTCCTATAATCAGTTTTGATTTTTATAGTATAGGGAGTGGGTTTTTTATTTATATACTTGTTTCGATTACAGGAATTGTTACATTTTGTTTTACTGTTTATATGAATGTGCTCAGTTAACTTCCATCTTATCTCTGGTCCTCAAGTCTCCCATCTTATTCAGTAACTTCCCCATCATTAAAGGATCGTTTCATGCTCGCTCCAACTACGCACGCACGCTCACACAGCACTCACCAGTTTCTAAGACATAACAGGGTCTCGTACTGTTTTTATTGCGTGAATAGATAGATGAGTAAATGAATGAAGGAAAGCAATGAATAATACGTTTATATCTAACTCCGTGATAAACTAATGGCCATTGAAACTTGAGTTTACTTCATGTCCTTCTTAGTTTGGATGAGAGAAATTGAAGTCAATGTGTAATTTCAGCAGCCAGTCTGTTCCTCGATGGCCATTCTTTTTTGTGACCTTTCTTCCCACAACTTCTGGGCCCAACAACTATCTTATTTTACCACTTCCAGTGAATTGAGAAGAATAGAAAATATGAGTCCCGTATACAAATCTTCCTCTTCTGCATCTCTCCCCGTGCTAAGGGGGTACGAGCAGAAGCTGAGAAGAGGGAAGATTTCATATGGTGGCATTTTTTTTTTTTTTGAACCTTCTATTTTTATTTTTTTAATATCGCAGACACACGATGCAATATCTCTATGCTACAACTGTCTTTGTTTTTAAATTCTCACCATAGTAATCTCATTCTTTGATGTTTCCAGGTGTAATACTCCCCCTATATCCCTCCTCTTCCCGCTGGGGCAGAATTGCGTCTGGCTCTGTGTATCCACCGGACGTCACTGGAGGAGGCGTGTGGACAAGGAACAGAAGAGCAGAGGGACGGCTGGGAAGGAGAGGGGCCTAGAGCTGGTGTAAGGTTTCCAAACGCTGAGCTATTCCAAAAAGAAAAGAAAAGAAAAAGAAAAAAAATCTGCAAATCAAATTTACTCTGATATTCTCCTAAGTCTCAGACGTAGGCGACGAGCTTCGCAGCCCTTCCTCCCCGTCCGTCCTGTTCCAGCGACAGCATGCATCGCGTGTGTGCTGTGAGCAAATGCTCTTCTAGCTGAAGGCACATTCGATTCTCCCAAGGGAACTTCCAGGCGAACGCTTTCATTATTCGCATCTTACAGTTAACAAAACTGACAGCAAGGAGCATTAAGAAACTTGCAAGGCCACTCAAGAATGTTAGTAAACCAGAGTAAGAACCCCCCAACCTTTGTGATTTTGACTTCGACATTCGTGTTCTCAAACTCTCATAATACAATTGGTTTTTTTCCTGTTAGGCAGAACCGGGTCTCCACCGGGTCAGCAGGAGAAAATGTGTCCAGTGAAAAGAAAGATGTGTCTGCTTCCACCTATATACAGGAACCTTCGGGGCGAGACACCTGACACCAAACAGAACTCCCTTTAATATATGAAATCCCATTTCTAGCTTTTTAGCCTATTAAAATGAGCAAGACATAGCGCCTACCCTGGATTAAATTTTGTAAATTTTGGCTTTTACAATCATTTGAAGAAAAAGTTTGCAAACGATTTTTTAAAACCCTCTGTCCCTTTTTGGGGAAAGTCTGCCCCCAAGTGGCTACTCTGAAAAACGACACTTCTAGAACTGATTCTTCTGAAGCTTCTGGATCGAGGCCAGGAGGGCACACAGTCAGGATGTGAGCTTCCAGCAAGGCCCGCCTCAGGAAACCAGCGCAGAGCGCCTGTGGTGGTGGCATTGTCGTGCAAAGCGTTCTACGTGAATTCTTTATTTATCCCTCATTACTGGCCTCTAAGGTAGGTACAGCTGACATCTCTACGTCTGGAGGTGTTTCCTTCACCCTGTCAATGGGGTATGAACACAGGCCCTGGACAAGAGTGCAGGACATTACAGATTGGTCTCTGAGGTCAGCAGGCTGCATCCTACTGCTCCAGCATCATGTGACTACTGTGTGGTAGAGGATTTTAACCCTCTTCTGTCTAAAACTACATGTATCACAGGCTAAGCTTTCTTCCCCACGCCTTGAAGCCTCTAGCAACTTTTAGTATGCTAACTATATTTATCAATAACCAAATATCTAAGCTTGACTTTGTGTGAATTTGATGTAAAATCAATAGTGGTACTCGTATTAGCATAGTATAGTATTAATAATGGAAGTACAAATAATTATCTTTTGATTAGAAATTAGTACCTAAGAATTTCAAAGTTTTTTTTTCACATTATGTCAAACAAACCACAACAAAAAAATAATAAAAATAACACTTGCTATAAATGTGATATCGATAAATACATATAGTATGCTTGTTTCATGAACTTCCTACTGAAATGAGATGAGAAGTTAGTATTACTGTGTAAAAAAAGTACACTTAATTTTATGTAATAGCAACCTACAACAATATACTTTGATTCAGGATTATTAAAATTTATGTTTTGTATCCCAAAAATTTTTTATAAGGTGAGGTCACCTATTTCTTATCCTCAGAATTATTCACACCGTGGACCACAGTGGTTCCTCTCATTTCATAGAATCATATGACCAAGAGACTCTATTTCTGTAAGGGCCAATCATACATGCTTTATTTTTCACTGTAAAATTATTTCAATTGTATAATTTGGGTAAAATATTATTCAAGGAAAACAAATTTACTATTAGAAATACTTTTTCTTTCTTCTTCTTTATAATGTTATACCAGAAAGGAAGAAAGAACGGCCAACCCTCCTCCTAAAAATTATAGGTAAAGTCCAAAACTTTTAAAATAAAAATTTAGTCGTTTCATTAACCTTCTCCCCCTCCCCAAAAGAAAAATTATTGGCAAGAACTGTGGACTAGATCTCTAGGAAAAGTCTGAGAAACTTGAATACATTTTTTTCCCTAAGTCACAACAATGACAACAAAAATCACTAGATTTGAGAATTTCTGTTCTAGTTTGATCTTTCTCCAACTTTTTTAAGGCTAAAAGATTCCCTCAGAAAGTTAAGTTACGATGCTGTTAGCATTTACTACCCTCGGGATTTAAGTCGGTTTGGCACTAGGGAGATCGATTAGCCGCACTTTTTTTTTTTTTTAAATTAAAAAGCACATCGTCGTCACACCTCTGCTTATATTCAGCATGCACCACAGTCCTCCATCACGGTCCGCAGCCGCCAGGGGGAAGTGATCCTATGCTGCGGGAAAGGGGCCTTGCCACAGGTCACGTGGGGAGGACAGAGCTGGTAAGACTGTGCCTCCTATTTATTTGTTTGATACCTTTTGTTAAAATTTACTCTCCCATAGGCTGTGTTCCAAGACCTGGGGATAGAACTTGAACTCAAGGCTCCCACCCTCTTGAAGCTTGTATTCTAGTGAAGCACAGGGACAGTCAACAAGTAAACAAATAAACTGTGTAACTTCAGATAAGGACAAGTGTATTAAAAAAACTAAGCAAACACTCTTCCAGTGAGGGCCTGTTGGAAGGGGAAGTTCATCCTGGGAATCAGATAAGGGATTTCTGAGTAGGGAGCATCTAGCCAGAGGCTTAAGTGATAAGGAAGAGTGAGCCAGGCAGACACCTGAGAGAAGAGCATTGAGCCCGAAAGAACTGAGAAGCTAAACGGCCCAGAGGAACAACCCAGTTCCCAAAGGGGGAAAATAAGGTAATTGGATGAAGAAGTGAGAAGGACACAAGTTGGCTTAATACGCGTTTTTGTTTGTTTGCTTTTTTCTTTCACTGGTTACTTGGCCAACTGCTTTAAGAAATTTGAAGTTGAAAGACTGGACTGTCACTTAATGATGATGTAGACCAGTATGTTTCTAAGTACTTCTCAGAGTTTTTCTCAAACTTGAACGTACACAGCGTTATGTAGAATGCATTTTTGATTCAGTAAATACCGACACTCAAGTGTTGAGTCCGGGATTCCGTCTCCCTAACAAACTCCTGTTTGAAGCCAGCGCTGATGCTCTGTGGGTCCCCTTTGCAAAGCGTTGTTGTAGGCGTCTGTGGTCCTTGGTCTTTCATGGGCACTTGCAAACAGCGAAGATCTGGGTTTCTGCTTCTGAGTTCCTGATTCCGTGAAGTACAGAAATATGGATTTCCACGAAGAATTCCAGGTAATTCTGATGAAGATGGTCCATATACAGTGTTGTGGTGGGCACAGGAGTGAACAACGTTCTCAGAGACATTTGGCAGCTGATATGAAGAACCTGTTTGTCCCCGCCTGTACCAGTGAACAGTCATCAAAATCATATTCATTGATCATCCACTCAATAAGTATTGCTAGGTGACTCTTGCCCTCCAGAACTTCACAGTCTGGAGAAGGGATTGATAGGAGCATGGATTTCAGAAGCAGACATACTTATAAATTTAGGTAGGAATTTACCTATGAATATGTTAAGTATATGAAGGTTAAACTCTCTGATTATTTTCTTGGTATTCTCATCAATAAAATGGGGAGAATATCAATATTCCATAAATACGATTTAAAGATTAAATGAGATAATCTAAGTAAAGTGATCACTATAATGCCTAGCATAAAGTAAGCACAAAAATAGCACTGGGCCATTAGGTACTGGGTGTCTGAAGATATTAAAGAGTTATTTTTAATTTTGTTAAGTGGTAATAGCATACTGGATATGTAAAAATAACTAGGCCTTAAGAATTTGAGATGTGGGTTGTACTATTATGCATAAAATGACATAATGACTGGCATTTGTACCTGACAAAAGTTTAAAAGAATTTTTTCGAAGAGGTAGATGAAATATGATTAGCAAAATGGTGATTTTTTTGAAGCTGCATACTACCGTCTATTTTCGTGAATGTTTTAAAATTTCCATTAAAATTGAGATGAATATATTCCAAAAGATAAAATCGAGCACAATAATTTTCGTACTCATTCACTTTTCATGAGGGTAATAGCAGAATTGAAATCTCTGTAAGATTGGAGTTAATGTTCAAAATGAACTATTTAACATTAGCTGAAATCAACTGTAAATTTTATTAAAAATTTGATGACATGTATATGGTTTCCTACTTTTGCTTATAGACAAAACTTTGTATTTGAGAAAATAATTAATTCATGATTTTATTTTATAAAATACAGATCCCGAGCCTGTCCAATGAAAATCCTAGAGACAGTAGCCTCCCGAAGCAGTGAGCGCATCCACACACAGATCTCGGACCCCGATCCAGTTTCGTATCAGAGGAAACCCGATCCGTGACAGGGGGCCGACGTGGGGTCTCAGCAAGGGAGGTGCAGCAGCAGCGTCTGACATCTCGATATGCCAGGAACGAAGGAAGGACAATGGCAGCAATGGGAAAAGGACAAAGGAACCAGTTTAATGGGGCTCCCAGGGCCCAAGTAAGAGACACCTTGTGTATGAAAAAGAATAATAGGTGCATTTGGTTGTAACGTACTGTACAGTACTGACGAAACGCATGCGTCCGCGATGACGACACGATGCGGGGAGCAGGGGAGAGTGTTTGCCTTTCGTCTAGTCCACATCCAGACTCCAGCGGCCCATCAGAATAACTTCTAAGTGTCCCTCCCAGTTCCGGTCCAGGAGTTTCTGGCCCAGGTAAGCGGGTCTCAGCAGAGACTCTGGAACTGCCTATCTCTCCTGATTTTAGGGTAGCGAGTTTCCTTGTACCCTCAGTTCTCCGAGGGGTCCAGGGAAAGTCCTCCACGTTCTGTTCGGTTTTATTTTCCTTGTTGTGGGTGGGCACAGGAATGATGACCTGCAGGCTCTTTAAACATTGGCACTCAGGCTGAAATCTATTACATGGACACATTTACTGTCACGGTCGCTGGGCTTCTCTTTATGAGAAGGCATCTTCCTATGAGTTCACCACGAGTGGAAGAATTCCATGGAGAAAAGCTAATCGCACCGCGTCTTCCAGTTTAGGCTTACCACACAAACAGGCGGCACGCATGATAACACTGCCAAGCGTCTGACCTGTGAAAAAACGGAGTGTCTTTCCATACAGCAGTCTCTGGGGTTTGGGGATGCGATTTCGACTCTCCATGGATATGTAAATACTTAACAGCCGTTTATGATTCCACCTGCATTTTGCAAATGCTCTGTGCATATCCGGTGGACCTGAGTTGAGATCAATTAGTGAGTGAAAGAAAGACATATGAAATCTCATCAAAGACCGTCACAGTCTGGGTGGTGGCCA
The DNA here is from genome assembly GCF_902729225.1 of Pteropus medius. NCBI lineage: Eukaryota > Metazoa > Chordata > Mammalia > Chiroptera > Pteropodidae > Pteropus > Pteropus medius. The sequence continues at coordinate 3,458,609 of NW_024348304.1, forward strand.
GTGATGCACACTGTACACTTAAACATGCCATCTTCGTAAGACCCAGGCTGTGTGACTGTTACTCGGAACCACATGGATGAAGAGCTAAACGGTGGCTACACAGAGGCACCAGGTAACTTCTGCTTCACAGTCAAGGTAAATCCTGCAGGAAGAGCGTATTCCACATAGAAGGGCTGTAAGAAGCGTGTATGCTATTCGTTTGCTGTAGGGCCAGAGGGTACAGTTCCAGTTATAAGCAAAGCAATTCTGAGAACAGAAGGCGGCTGTATTTTTAGAGGTGTGCATGGGGTTCCGGTTTTCATGTTCCCCGTTAAAATAGTCTGTGGACTACCAGATTGTTTACGTACAAAGCTTGTAGACATTCTACGGATAATGATTCACAGCGTATATTTCAAACAAAGAAATTAAATGATCTGTGTCACCGATGTCATTCATCTTTAGCATACGTTTTTCCAGGTGACCTGCGGCACGCCTCGTCTCAATGCCTTCCATGTAGTGCCCTCAGCACTGACTGCCCTGGCCCAACGCTTCCCTGGCCACGGTGCAAGCCTGACCCGCTGCCCACGTCTCTACCCACCATTCTACCCAAAATGAATTATTTTCTATTATGAGAGTTATTTAACAGAATGGGCATAGTTGGGTGAGGTCATATTGAATTCATCAACAAATATACAGCAGGATGCCATAATTACGTCTTCGCTTAGAGCCAAAATCTTGACATTAATATTACTTCTATCCCCCATTTTCTAGTCTGAAATAATAATGTCCATAAATATATACATCGTGAGCTCTAAAGTGATATGCAAACCCAAGATGTTATCTCCTTCCAGTGCCTTAGTACTTAAAAATAATTACAGGAGGGCTTTGTTCCTCAAATGTTTTAATTGCAAAATATTACCTTTTATTATGTAAAGGATATTAATGAATTTAAACAATGGAATACAGCTCCCGCTTTATGATTTTTGTTCCTGTCGACTGTGGTCGGCAGACTCTGGCAGCACCTGTCATCTGTGCCCCCTGGTATTGGTGCTTCGTCTGATTCGCTCCTCTTGAGTGTGGGTGGGACTTGCGGATGGCTTCTCACCGATAAAACATGGCAAAGGTGACATGATGTGCTACATTATGCACATATATTACCGAAGATCGTAACCCATTTGTTCTGAGACTCTTTCTCTCTTTCGCTGGATATGAAGAAGCCACCACGTTGAAAGCTGCCACGTGGAGAAGGACACGAGGCCAGGAGCTGAGGGTAGCCTCTGGCTAAAAGTGACCAGGAAACTGAAGCCCTCAGTCCAGCAAACTGCAAAGGCCTGAATTCTGCCAACAACACTGTGACTTAGGAAGCTGATTCTTCCCCCATTGAGCCTCAGATGAGGTCACCACTTGGCCGATGCTTTGACTGCAGCTTTGTGAGACCCTGAAGCCGAAGACTCAGCTAAGCTGTGCTCAGACTTCTGACCCAGAGACACTGGCAAGTAATGTGTGCTGTTTCAGCCACTAAGTTTGTAGTACTGTTGTTAAACAGCAATAGGTAACTGATACACTGAGTTTCACAATGTTCTCTTTAAAGACGGAACCTAACTCCTATGGACGATTTCATCCCTTTGCTCTAAATGAGCAATCCTGTTGAAATCTGCCACATGAAAGAAAAAAATAGCTAACATTTATTGAACTCTTCCTAGGCACCAAGCATGCACTAAGCACTTTTTGGGCATTATCTCATCGGCTCTATTTTCCAATACACCTCTCCAGCATCATCCATTAAATCAATCAATCAATCGATCAATCATTCTGAAAATCACAGTGTACCTCCAGGACAGATAAAAAGCACTAATTCTAAGAGGTATCTGGTGGACCGTAAGGATTAGAATTCACCGAGCATAAAACTGAGTTATTAATAACACATAATATTAAGAACAAGTGAAATTATCACAAACTTTAGCAAAATAACTAAAGACAATTGGCTTTGAATCAGTACGACATCTACTTCATCTCTTTTAACCTTCTTAGTAGCATCAATTTAATGTCGAGTTTTGTAAGTACATGATAAATGTAGTCATCAAAAAAATGAAAAACAGAGAGACAGATTTACCATTTGCAAGCAGTCGTCTGCAGTGAGGCAGTAATCATAATGCATCTTCCAGGAGGCAAAGATGGAACGCAAATTTTCAAAGCAAAGATGTTTATTTTAAATTGTAGTGTTTGTTTAAAGAAAATCTTTTAAAAAAGAAAAAATGTGTCACTGGGGATCCAAGAGTTTGAGCAATCCTTTTAACATGTTTGATGTAATCTCATGATTACCAACTTCCTGACTTAAAAGCACCAAAAAACACTTTTATAAAGTGTTGTTCAAATTTCATATATGGCTGTCCAGAAGAAGCTGGTGATAGGACCGACCACAGAACAGTATTTTGGTTACTTGCAATATAGAAATATTCAGTGACATATTAACATACTGTTGGAATTTCTTCAAATGTATTTTATTTGGAATCAGTAAAACTTTTAGCTTTTCTGAAATATTAGACTGTGTGTTCCTATGACTACCTACATGGGCTCCTTTTCAACTTGACATAGTTTATTGATTTCTTTGAACTAAATTTTATTAACACCTTGCCCTGTCTGAATCTACTTTATTGGAATTTATTCAAATTTATTTTAAAATAAATACACTATTAGTATTTCTTTTCATGCAACCATATTATGGTATTTGACTTTATTTACTTGTAAATACTTTACTATGTTTATATTATTTTTCTTGTTTTGCTCCAAGGTTTATAGAAATTTACTATAAATCTTGAAATTCTATGTATATAACTAGACGGTGGTGTTTTTAAATAAATAAAACTTTCCCTTCTATAAAAATTGAAATTATATTTTCAAATGTTCCTCAATATAGGTATGACTAACAGTATTTAAATTTTATCTAGAACTTTTTCATAAATTGAGGTATGTCTCATACTCTGGCAGATGGTGATCAATTTATAGTTACCACGTAAGCTGACTTCTCTCATTTTACATATGAAGAATTCAGTCATGGGATGTTGAAATGACTTGACCCTAAAGAGAATAGGAAGGGGATAGGAAGCAGAGTCAGGACTGGATTCAATGATTGTCAGATTCTAAAATCCATCTTTATTTAAGAGCAAGAGTTAAGATTATTAACCACAATAAATCCTAATTGTGATGGCTTACATTATTCTAAATTGTTTTTTAAATATTAAACTGTCATTTTTATTAGTTTGTTGCTCCAGAAATATCTCCTTATTATAACTATACACAAGTATTTGAACCGAAAAGTAGTTTATTTTCCCATGCTTATTTGTTTATTTTGTGTTTACTGTCTCCTTGTGTCCTGTTATGAGTTCAGGAGTAGAGTGGAAAGGAAGGGGTTAATATATTGCCATTCTGAAATTACTACCCACAACTCAAATCATAGCTTAGTTTCTTCTCAAAACACATGTTTGCCATTTTTAATCACAGACTCAGTGATTAAGAATGGAATGAGAAAGAGACATGACTAAGGAGCAATTCAAATAAACAAAGAATTAAGATGTTGTGATATGTTTATAAAGACTAGAGACATCTGGAATATTCCAACTCAATAGTACAGATAGTGCACTCTTTCTTCTAATAAGGGCTCTGAGTGCCATAAAGTATCAACATGCTTAAGCACTACTGAGATCCTTTGTTATTTTTCCTTTGTCTTCTAATATCTGCCAAGTTCTGAGTTTTATTTTTATTCTAATGTGTATTATGTTCACTACTTCTGACTCATTAGATTTTAATCTTCTTTCCTAAAGAGAATCTATATTGTTTTCAAACAGTATCGTGTTAATCAAATCCTGATGAATTACGTGTGCCATATATGACTGTTCACTTAGACCACTCTCTATTCGCAAGGAAGATATGCGGTGTTAATGGGAAATAAGCATTCCATGGGAAATTCTATGGTACCAACCATAGAATTTCTCCTTACTTCAAAGAAAAATTAAAACGATATAATTTTCATTACCTACAGTCGTGTCAGTCAAGGTCCAGCTGCAGGAACTATTTAGGAAATGCAGCTGTTTCAAGGACATTTAGGGAGTTAGGCAATTTCAGAATTATCGGGATGATGATAGAAACAGAAGTGCCCCACTATGGGCACTGTGACTTTTGTCACCACCAGCAAGGTGCACAAATAAGAGGCTACCACTGGAATAGTTAACTTCACCAGCACACCAAAGGAACTGTGATCCAGAGGTTAGAGATTTGCTGCAGCTACAGATGCCTCAACTGGTGCATCACAAGTCACACACCGTGGACACCCGCACACCAGTGCGGACAGGCAGCCACAGCCGTGTCAGCTGATAGAGAAAGAGCAGAAGCAAAATGAAGACGGCCTCTGCACGGGTTCGCTTAAGAATTCCATGCGCGTGCGCGTGCGCTTCCGCAGAGGCCAGTGCACCAGGAACGCTGGGTGAGAGTGTGTCTGAGAAGGCGCCTCTAGAAATGCACACTGGAGGGAGGCTGGAGGCTTTGATGGAAGGCAAAAGCCCACCGTAGTGTCATCTATTTATAATGTACCGTTCGATGTCTTCTGACCCCCCTGAAATCACACCACTCTTTACTACATTTTAGAAACCAAGGTTTTAAACTGTGGCATTCAAAGAAAAAAAATTTTTTTTAAAATTTTAGGTATCTTATTGAGGGATGAAATTGAGCAGACATTTGTTGAATAGTATCTGAATTCCAGGTATCACCCTAGATTCAGGTAAGACAAAATTACTTATCTCCTCTCCCCCTTAGGCATTATGCTAATCGATACACCATGATTAAGACAGAGAGAACAGAAAGAAGAAACTAGAATTAAAGTTTTAGGAATAGTTAGTCTCTGGATAAAGCAGGAAGTTACAAATTTAAAAGGTATGTGTTTATAAAGGAAACACAAATAGCTTTAATGATAGCAACGACCACCAAAACATTGTCCAAAACCTCAACTGATTAAATTGACAACAAACACAAATATTTTTTTTTTAAAAAGAAAACAAATAGCCTACTATATGAAAAATCTTATAGAAATACATGTTAAAGGAAGACACTCTTTTTATTTCCCTTGAATGGGCCAGGATTTAAGATATTATTCAAAGATATTTGTTTCTTTGTTTTGCTTGAAGGAGATACTTCAGTTTTGATTACTAATTGGTATATCATTTCTGGAAAGCAACTTGGTGATAAGTAATAAGGATCATTAAAAGTTTAAATGCTTTTGAAAAATTTCTGTAACTTGACTAAATATGGTAGAAGCTGTGTCTGTTTTATTCACCACCGTATCCTCTGTAGCTTTTAAAGTACCTGACACATAGTTACTTTTCAATAGGTTTTGTTGGATGAATAAATGATAATAAAAGCATCATTCATTCATCCAACAATAAATTTTGAAATAGAAAATATGGTAAAATGTTAACCTAGAAAAATCCCAAATGTCAACAGCAAAGGAACAATGAGTAAATTTTGACCTTATTCCTATGGCAAAATATTATTCAGCCAATACAATATTTATCTAAAATTATTATAATGGCAAGGGAATGCTCATTAAGCAATAATACAAAATAAAGTGGTCTTACAGCAGTCGATATTTATCTCAAATAAATTTTAAAATGGAAAATATAATAAAATGTTAGCTATAGGTCAAGTTTATTTGTGTTTTTAAAATCAACTCTATGTTAGGACTCTCCTAATTCTCCAATGACCTGTAGATGACAAAAATTATAGTTCAGATTGTTCTGTATTTTCAAAGTTTTTCGTATGTTAAAAGTGTTGTAAACCTAGACTGAATATCATATCATTCAACTTATTATTCCTCTGACGTGACAAGCATATTACATATAAATTAAAGGTATCCATTTTCTTTATACTCCTTATGTTTAAGCTTGAAATTCAATGTCAATTCATTTTAATGTTAATTCAGTCTTTAACTATTATCCACATTAATGTATTTTTAGTTTGAGATAAATTGGATACTTAAACCTAGTAAAGATTAAAATATGACCCCAAATCCACATATTATATATTTCAACAAAAGGGTAGATTGTCACAGTTGTTGGTCTGAGCAGTTTCTCCAAATTATGGTGGGTAATTACTAGTTTGTGGCAAATGCCACAATATTCAGAAACCTCGTCTCACATTTAGTATAAGCAATTTCCATTCCAGCGGGTTTACTCACATACTCACATGTACTATATTATGAAGGATTTCAAAGCTAACCCTTTATTTTCTTTCTCCCATAAGTGTGATTTTAAAAATATGATTTTACTTTCCATCATGTAGTTTCAGATTTATTTATATACACTGGTGTTTCCACATAATCTTTAGAAATTGAACACTGGATAGAAAAAGGTTAAAAAATATATATGTTTTTACATATGTATATATCTATGTATACATATATATACATATATACATATATATCACATACATATATATATACACCTATATATGATATGAGATGTGGATGGATATGGAAAGGGAAATCTAAGGACCAAATAATAATGGCCAGACTTTTTTAATAAAGATTAGAAAGGGTGATGTTTAGGAAAAGTAGCTTTTACCCATAGCCTGTGTTACCTCGAGGCAATTATTGCTGGGTCATCACAGAAACTTGCAGCAGCAGCCAAGACTTCTGTGTCCTCACCAAATAAGCGCAGACTGGCCAGCGGCCCTTAGGCATTGAATATCCCATGCTCCCCCCTAAAATCCCCCAGGACTGTGGATTACAATTCAGGGACATTATCACTTCCCAGTCATACTACACGTCAGTTTAAAATTCAAGATTACAAAAGATCAAAAGATCAAAAGAAAAAAATGCAGTTGATATAAAACAGACAGAAACTTTGAATCATATTCAAGCATTGACTTTACTAACTTTATAGATTATATGTAATGTATTGTACATATTATATATCATATGTAATTGACTTTATGTTATATATATACACATAAATGTGCAGCTAATGTGTGTGTGTGTGTGATGTTGTGTGTTATTATTTATTGTGTGTGTGGCATATATATATATATATATATATATATATATATATAAAAGATTGGTCATCTAGTAGAGTTTTCAGTATGAGGCTTGTCTCCTATGCTTTAAAACAGAGGTCAGCGATTGACAACCTGTAAGGCCAAGTTGGACCTGCATCCTCTTTTTGTAAATAAAGTTTTATTGGAACACAGCCATACATACACAATAACTTCCATATTATCTATAGCTTCTGTCACATTGCAAGGGCAAGGTTACGTAGCAGTATGACAGAGACTGGCCCTCAAAACGTAAAATATTTGTAGATAAATTTTGCCAGCCCCTGCTCTAAACTCACAGACTGAGGCCTGGTCTTGGAACCCCTCGTCAGCACCCATCACCAGTGCTGCTGACAAGAGCTCACAAGCCAAAATAGCTAAACACACGAGGAAAGCAATTCCTCAGAGGATGACGAACTGGACCACATAGGCCACAATAAGGAGAGAATTTTAACAGATGGAACAAGAACCTAAAATGTGTGGTAGGGATAGATAATTGATGAATAGATACTGTCAGCAAAAAATGAGAATTAAAATTCATTTTAAAATGAAGTAGAAATATTAGGTATGAAAAAATATGAGTCGATAGAGAACAAAGGGTCAGTCAGTGGTAGATTGCATACACCTGAAGAGTAACTGAATGAACGGGAACATCGGCCTGAGGGATTTTCCAGGAGATAGCAAGCAAAGCTAAAGAGACCTGGCAGATGAATAAGTACCAAATAATAACATTTCCCAAAGGAAGAAAACAAAATAATGGCAAGAAGAAAATATTTGAAGTAATAATGGAAATAGGCTCCCTGGTAATATGCTAGGCTGTCATTACTACTAAAAACCACTAAAGTTACTAAATTTTAAAATATTTTCTTAAAAGATCAAAGAGCTGACATGGTGTGATAGTTAGGAATTACCGTGTAAAGTCCAGAAGAAGAGGAGAACCCGTTCATTACAGTGTTTCCGGGGGTCCTGTAACAGCGAAGGATGACGAGGATAGGAGAGGAGAGTAAGGGAGAGAACTATAAGCAAGTGTGAGAGAGGAAGGAGAGGGGAAGGGAGACGGGGAAGGGAGGAAAGGAGGTGGGGGCAAAGGAGAAGGGGAGAGAGGGAAGAAGTCGGGAGAAGAATCCTTTTCTGGGACAATATTGCTAACGTGTTATAAACGGAAGAGTATGATTAGCGTGTTCTTCACCTGGGGTCTAAAACATTAAAAAAAAAAAAATTTCTTGACGTCTTATGAAGTAAAGATAGCAAATGTGTACAGATCAGGATAACAAATAGTTATAAAAGCTGCTTGTTTTAACGTGTGTCCTAAAATTCAAACGAGCTGATTCTCTGGTTTCTTTCATGCTCAGACATAAAATTATCATTTTCCCGCTACAGTCTATTTAAACTGCTTGAATATCTCCTCTTAGAAACATCTAATTTCATGTTTATTGAAAGCTTTCCATAAGTAATCCTTTTCTTAAAGTTATTAAGATTTGGATGGAAAAGGAAAAATAAGCTAAACTTTGTTTTTTTCATGCATACAATCCCTATATGTCTTTATTTTCATTCATTTTACCTTTCGGAGGCATCCTTACTTTTTATCACGCATTATATTACCAGTTTTTGAAATGCAAAGGAGAAAAAGGAAATATAATGGCCTCATTCCTTGGCTTTCACTATAACTATTCTCTATATCATACTTTATGAATTTATACATAAACTGTAATTTTGTGTAGGTTTTATCTATAAATGACTGTTACTTTAAAGTAGTTATGGAAAACTTCCATTTATTCAAATAACTGAACCATTATTTAAATCATTTTTGATAATCTTTTGAAATTGTCCATAAAGTTATTTTATGTACTGAATATATACACATTTTCTGTATTACTTAATTTTGCCATCTTTTTAAAATTAATATATAATATAGAATATATATTACGCAGAATGAACACCCCCCATTCCACCAAATGATTTTCATCTGTTCCCTCAAGTTAAATGCACTCTTAATGATATAAATGTAATACTATAGATACTAAATATGACGATTATTCCATAGGCTCTCCAAAGTATCTGTTCTCTAAGTATCCAAATGTTTTCTTTCTATTCCTTCCTACCTGAAAGATTGAACTGTGATGCACGAGCAGACAACAACAAACAAACAAAAAATCCTAAAGTCCCAGAGGATAGCCAAGGTCAGTAAAAAATTTTGGTTCCATTTTGATTTCAAATCTTTGCTGGCTAAATTACTCTAAAATAATGGTATTAAGATTGTAACTTGTTAGCAGAGACAGTTTTAAGAAAAGGCTTAGAGATGTGTCTTTTAAAAGAATTTTCCAAAGCTTTTAAGTTTTCCTAAAAATATAGAATGGTGAAATTTAACTTTCTTGTCTGTTTTCAATTCACTCATATTATATATATACTGGATGTGCCATTATATACAGTAGACAAATATGCAAAAGTGAATATTCTAATGTTCTAACCTAAACAAAGGAACTGGTGATAGCATTGTTGGTATTCAGGTTTCCATAGATGTTTTGGGTTACAGGCTTTCTGCATCCGAGGACTTGAATTTGCTGTTTGCCCTATTACTCTTAATTTATTTTTATTTTATTTTTTTTTACCTTAAATGAAGAAAGGCACTAGAAGATTCCTAAGGATCTTTTTTCTTTGCCACTATCCTCAGGCAAGAAAGAGGAATTAGCCTTGTAATCTGATCCTTTTAGTCTCTGCATTTAATTTTAAGAAACCAGGGGATTTAAGACGTTAAATTGAAAGAACAGCAGAGGGCAGTATTTACTCATGGCTGAGTCGCCTCCCTGCTCAGTTTTAAATTTGGAGGGGTCACTGTGGCAGAAATGTATGACATATGCCCTATACCGTATTTGCATTGCTCGGCTCGAATTCTTATTTTCGAACTGGTTTCCCTTAAAGGGAAAGGAATACTGACCTGATTCCTAGTCACGTGTTTTTTGTTTTTTCTTTTTAAGAGGCGATACATGCCACTACAAAAATTACAGTAAGTAGCAGGGGATTTAATCTGAGTGCGGTACGTGGCACGTGAGCATTTTTCAAATTTAAAGTTCATTCTATATACTGATAGTTTTCTCATGTCTATCCTTTACCCAGACCAAAAAGAAGAAAGAAAAAAAATCTTCGTTAGGATTCCTTTGGCTACAAAAGTCAAGGGGGAAATACTCCAACAGAGATTAAAATTCCAAACTTTGCAACAGGAAAAGATCTCCATCTTTCCAAAGGGCTACCATTGTTATTGTTGAAACTCTAGGTTTGGCTACTGGCACCTGGGATCCATTTGGGAAGGGAAGCAAAACAAACACTGAGCTCCCCTGGCTTTTCCTATAGGAAGTCCAAAGTGCGGTTGGTACCGAGGCCCGGTGCCCCTAGTCCCCTGGGAAGCGGGGGCGGGGAGAGCGGGTGCAGGTTTCGGGCGGAGCCGGCCCTGGAGTGCGGGAGCTCGCGGTGCGGACAGAGGGCACTGGGAGGCGGTGGTTTGGGTGCCGTCGGATCCCCGTGTACAGCAGCTCCCTCCCCTCCCGTCGAGAGAGAAGGGCAGGAAACGGTTAAGGCCGAGCTGCGCTGCGCATTCCCAGACAGGCTTTGCTTAATCCTTCCTCCCGCTCCAAGAGACCCCCACCCCGCCTTCCTCTGCTTTCTCTCGACCCCCTTACCCCTGAGTTATTACTAGCATAACAACCGCACGGTCTTCCCCCAGACCCCGCCACCGAAGTTATTTATCTGCAAACCTGACCTCACCCCCATCTATTCTGCGGCAGCCTTTTGCTGTTATTTCTCTGACGCCGGCCAAGATCTGACCAAAAAGGAGGAGGAAAAAAAAAAGAAAAGAAAAGAAAAGAAATTCCCCCTTCTCAGCGCCTCCGACTCGCCGGGCTCCGACTCGCGACCGCCTCCAGTCCCCGGAGGCGGGGCGATTAGCGTCGCGAGCAGCCAGTCGGCGGCCGAGGCAGCGGGGCGCGCCGGCGGGGGCAGCGCGGGGCCCAACGGGGCGGGACGGGGCGGGGCGGGGGGCGCCGGGCGGGGCGCCGGGGAGTCCGCGCGGGCCCGAGTGCCACCCCGGAGCGGCCGGCGAAGTTTCGGAGCCGGGCCGGGCGCGCGGGCCCCGCCCCCTGGCCGCGCTCGGCGGCGCGCCGGGCGAGTGCGCGCGCGCGGCGGGGAAGGGGCGGGGAGAGCGCGGGCCCCGCGGACGCCGAGAGGGGCTCGGGCGCGCCCGCCGCCGCCGCACAGCCTGCCGCCCGGCGGCCGAGGAGCAGCGCGCTGACAGGCGCCGTCCCGAGCCTCCGCCACCGCCACCGCCACCGCCACCGCCCGGCGCCCGGCGTCCCCGCCTCCCCCGCCGACGGCGAAGGAGAGAGGGGACCGGCCGCCCGCGGTCCGAAGCCTTGTGGATTACAAAGTGAAACTGAGCGGGACAGTAAAGCAGAGATCGCCGGGGCAGGGGCGAGGCGCACTCGAGCGGCTTCCGACGGGGCCGCGGGAGAACCGTCCCCCCGGCATGCCGAGGGGAGGGACGCGGGGACCGCGCGCCGCCGCTGCCGCCCGACCCCCGCCTGGCCGAGAAGAAAGGGGGACTCGCGCTCGCTGTGGATGTACAAATAACGGGTCGGCGGGCGCCCCGGCGGAGGCGCGGTGAAGATGCCGAGGAGCGCCGGACGTTGCCTGCGCCCGCAGCAGGGCCGGCGGCGGCGGCTGCCGGGCGAGGACGCGGCTGAGCGCGCGCGGGCGCCGCAGCCCTAGCGCCCGCGCCGGGAGCGCCGTTCGCCCGCCGCCTGGGCCTCGGCCGCCGCTTCTGCCGCCGGCTGTGGGCGTTGCAGCCGGTTCCCGAGCAGCGGGGGCTCGAGGAGACCCCTGGTCGCCAGCTTTTGGGCAAGGAATTCTGCCAGCGCCCGGCTCCCTACTGGCCCTCGCCACTCGGCGCTTCCCCCGTCCCTGGGCGGCGCGTAAGCTCCAAAGTTTCTGAAGACGGTGTTTGCAGTGACGGCTCGTACCCCTTAGAAACAGGCCACCCCTCGCAGCTCACTTCCAGCCCGGCGGAAACGCTCCGGCTCCGGATTCGAAAGCTACGCGGAGGGGGAAGTAGAGGAGGTTTGGGGAACTTTTTGGAACTCCTCAGCGCCCCGGAGCGCCCCGCGGAATGCCCGGCCGCCTTCCGTCCCCGCATCTCTCTGGCACGACCCGTCCGAATGGCTGGCTACCTGGAGCCTTTTCGCTGAGGCCACTTGTTTCTGCCGGGCTGGAGTGTCTTTGAAACAGCGGAGCGCTCAGAGCCATCGCCCGCGTTTTTGCTGGGACTGCTCGGTCCTGGTCATCAGCATTCTTCTGGCTTCGCGTCGTCCTTCTCTTGACCACACCGTTCCAAGGAGCCGGGACCATGAACTTGGCCGCCGGCCGGGCTCCTGGCCGCCGGTGGCTCCCGCTGCCCACCCCGTCAGTACTCCAGCTCCTTCGCGTCTTCGTGCTGCTGTCCCTGCTCCCGGGGCCGGCCCGGGTCGGCGGGGCCGAGCAGCGCCAGGTGTTCCAAGTGCTGGAGGAGCAGCCTCCCGGCACGCTGGTGGGCACCATCCAGACGCGCCCCGGCTTCACCTACCGGCTCAGCGAAAGCCACGCCCTGTTTGCCATCAACAGCAGCACGGGGACCCTGTACACCACGGCCACCATCGACCGCGAGAGCCTGCCCAGCGACGTGATCAACCTGGTGGTCCTTTCCAGCTCGCCCACCTACCCCACCGAGGTGCGCGTGCTGGTGTGGGACCTCAATGACAACGCCCCCGTTTTCCCGGACCCCTCGATCGTGGTCACCTTCAAGGAGGACAGTAGCAGCGGGCGCCAAGTCATTTTGGATACGGCCACCGACTCGGACATCGGCTCCAATGGCGTGGACCACCGCTCCTACCGCATCATCCAGGGCAACGAGGCGGGTCGCTTCCGCCTGGACATCACGCTGAGCCCGAGCGGCGAGGGCGCCTTCCTGCATCTGGTGTCCAAGGGCGGACTGGACCGCGAGGTCACGCCGCAGTACCAGCTCCTGGTGCAAGTGGAGGACAAGGGCGAGCCCCGGCGGCGGGGCTACCTTCAGGTAAACGTGACCGTGCAGGACATTAATGACAACCCCCCGGTGTTTGGCAGTTCCCACTACCAGGCGGGGGTGCCTGAGGACGCGGCCGTGGGCTCCAGCGTCCTCCAGGTGGCAGCGGCGGACGCGGACGAGGGCACCAACGCGGACATTCGCTATCGGCTGCAGGACGAGGGGACCCCCTTCCAAATGGACCCCGAAACGGGGCTTATCACGGTGCGGGAGCCCCTGGACTTCGAGGCCCGGCGCCAGTACTCGCTGACGGTGCAGGCTCTGGACCGAGGCGTGCCTTCCCTCACCGGGCGCGCGGAGGCGCTCATTCAGCTGCTGGACGTCAACGATAATGACCCGGTGGTGAAATTCCGCTACTTCCCTGCCACCTCGCGCTACGCCTCGGTAGATGAGAACGCCCAGGTGGGCACTGTGGTGGCTCTGCTCACCGTGACGGACGCAGACTCCCCCGCGGCCAACGGGAACATCTCCGTGCAGATTCTCGGGGGCAACGAGCAGCACCACTTTGAGGTGCAGAGCAGCAAAGTGCCGAACCTGAGCCTCATCAAAGTGGCCAGCGCCCTGGACCGCGAGCGCATCCCGTCTTACAACCTCACGGTGTCCGTCTCGGATAACTCCGGGGCGCCCCCTGCCGCAGGGGTCCAGGCGCGCTCCTCTGTGGCGAGCCTGGTGATTTTCGTCAATGACATCAATGACCACCCTCCCGTCTTTGCACAGCAAGTGTACAGAGTGAACCTGAGCGAGGAGGCGCCCCCGGGAAGCTATGTGAGTGGGGTGTCTGCCACCGATGGCGACTCGGGCCTCAATGCGAATCTGCGTTACAGCATCGTCTCTGGCAATGGACTAGGTTGGTTCCATATCAGTGAACACAGCGGCCTGGTGACTACTGGGGCTGCTGGAGGCTTGGACCGGGAACTTGCATCCCAGATTGTACTGAATATCAGTGCTCGGGACCAGGGCGTTCACCCCAAGGTTTCCTACGCCCAGCTTGTAGTAACTCTCCTGGATGTGAATGATGAAAAGCCAGTGTTTAGCCAGCCAGAAGGGTATCACGTGTCTGTGGTTGAGAATGCCCCAGCGGGGACAGAACTGCTGGTGGTTGGGGCAACTGATGGGGACCTGGGTGACAATGGGACAGTGCGCTTCTCCCTACAGGAGGCTGAGATTGACCAGAGGTCCTTCCGCCTGGATCCTGTGTCTGGGAGGTTGAGTACCGTCTCCTCCCTGGACAGAGAGGAGCAAGCTTTCTACTCCCTGTTGGTTCTGGCCGCAGATCTGGGCTCCCCTCCCCAGTCCTCGGTGGCGCGCGTAAATGTCAGCCTCCTGGATTTGAACGACAACAGCCCCGTGTTCTACCCAGTCCAGTACTTTGCTCGCATTCAGGAGAATGAACCTGGAGGTAGCTACATCACCACAGTGTCTGCCACTGACCCCGACTTGGGTCTCAATGGAACTGTCAAATACAGTATATCAGCTGGGGACAGGTCTCGGTTTCAGGTCAGTGCTCAGAGTGGGGTTATTTCTACAAGAATGGCCCTAGACAGGGAAGAAAAGACAGCTTACCAGCTGCAGATGTGGCTACTGACGGTGGCAATTTACAGTCCTCCAACCAGGCCATAGTAACCATCACTGTGTTGGACACTCAGGACAACCCACCTGTGTTCAGTCAGGCTGCCTACAGCTTCGTGGTCTTTGAGAATGTGGCTCTGGGGTACCACGTGGGTAGTGTGTCTGCATCCACCATGGACCTCAATTCCAACATCAGTTATCTCATTACTACTGGGGATCAGAAAGGTATGTTTGCTATCAGCCAGGTCACTGGGCAGCTTACCACAGCAAGCGTGATTGACAGAGAAGAGCAGTCCTTTTATCAGCTGAAAGTAGTGGCCAGTGGGGGCACGGTGACTGGAGACACCATGGTTAACATCACAGTTAAGGATCTGAATGACAACTCTCCGCATTTCCTTCAGGCGGTGGAGAGTGTGAATGTGGTGGAGAATTGGCAGGCAGGTCACAGCATTTTCCAAGCCAAAGCCGTGGACCCTGATGAGGGTGTCAATGGCATGGTATTCTATAGCCTGAAGCAAAACCCCAAGAACCTGTTTACCATCAATGAAAAGAACGGTAGCATTAGTCTGCTAGGGCCCCTGGATGTCCATGCGGGTTCCTATCAGATGGAGATCTTGGCATCGGATATGGGTGTGCCACAGCTCTCCTCCAGTTTGATCTTAACGGTCCACGTCCATGATGTCAATGACAACCCGCCAGTGTTTGACCAGCTGTCTTACGAGGTCACCCTTTCTGAGTCAGAACCTGTGAATTCTCGATTCTTTAAAGTGCAAGCTTTCGATAAGGATTCGGGAGCAAATGGTGAAATTGCATACAGTATTGCTGAAGGAAATACAGGGGACGCTTTTGGCATATTCCCAGACGGTCAATTGTATATAAAAAGTGAACTGGACCGTGAACTTCAAGACAGATATGTTTTACTGGTTGTTGCTTCTGACAGAGCAGTGGAGCCCCTTAGTGCTACTGTGAATGTTACTGTAATTTTGGAAGATGTAAATGATAACAGACCTCTTTTTAACAGCACCAATTACACGTTTTACTTTGAAGAGGAGCAGAAATCTGGGTCATTTGTGGGCAAAGTAAGTGCCGTTGATAAAGACTTTGGGCCAAATGGAGAAGTAAGGTATTCTTTTGAAATGGTGCAGCCAGATTTTGAGTTGCATGCCGTTAGTGGGGAAATTACAAACACTCATCACTTAGACAGGGAGTCTCTTATGAGGCGCAGAGGGACTGCAGTGTTTAGCTTTACAGTCATCGCGACCGATCGGGGGCTCCCGCAGCCCCTCAAGGATCAGGCCACGGTACATGTTTACATGAAGGATATAAACGACAATGCCCCCAAATTCGTAAAAGACTTTTACCAAGCCACAATATCAGAGTCCGCAGCCAACTTGACACAGGTTTTAAGGGTGTCTGCCTCAGATGTGGATGAAGGTAGTAATGGACTTATTCGTTATTCTGTCATGAAAGGAAATGAAGAAAGACAGTTTGCTATAGACAGCACTTCCGGTCAGGTGACCCTAATTGGCAAATTAGATTATGAAGCAACAGCTGCCTATTCCCTTGTCATTCAAGCAGTGGATTCAGGGGCGATCTCCCTCAATTCAACCTGTACCTTAAATATTGATATTTTAGATGAAAACGACAATACCCCCTCTTTCCCCAAATCGACACTATTTGTCGATGTTTTGGAAAACATGAGAATCGGTGAGCTCGTGTCCTCTGTAACCGCGACCGATTCGGACTCGGGTGACAATGCTGACTTACACTACAGTATTACTGGGACTAACAACCACGGGACTTTCAGCATTAGCCCAAACACTGGGAGTATTTTTCTCGCCAAAAAATTGGACTTTGAAACACAGTCTTTGTACAAATTAAACATAACAGCCAAAGACCAAGGAAGGCCTCCTCGTTCATCTACGATGTCCGTGGTCATACACGTGAGGGACTTTAATGACAACCCGCCTAGCTTTCCTCCTGGGGACATCTTCAAGTCAATTGCCGAGAACGTTCCCGTTGGGACGTCTGTCATCTCAGTGACCGCCCATGACCCCGACGCAGACATTAATGGGCAGCTCTCCTACACCATCATTCAGCAGATGCCAAGGGGCAACCACTTCGGCATAGATGAAGTCAAAGGCACTATCTACACTGATGCCGAAATAGACCGGGAATTTGCCAGTCTCTTCGAGTTGACTGTGAAAGCCAGCGACCAGGCGGTGCCTATCGAGACTAGACGGTATGCTCTGAAAAACGTGACCATTTTGGTCACAGACCTCAATGACAACGTCCCGATGTTTATATCACAAAACGCCCTTGCCGCGGACCCGTCGGCTGTGATCGGTTCTGTCCTGACAACCATCATGGCCGCCGACCCAGACGAAGGTGCTAACGGAGAGGTGGAGTATGAGATCCTCAACGGGGACACCGACACCTTCATCGTGGACCGTTTCAGCGGGGATTTGAGAGTGGCTTCCGCGCTGGTGCCTTCGCAGCTGATCTACAACCTCATAGTTTCAGCGACAGACCTTGGTCCTGAGAGGAGGAAATCGACCACTGAACTGACCGTCATTCTTCAGGGCCTCGATGGACCTGTTTTCACTCAGCCCAAGTACATAACCATTTTGAAGGAAGGAGAACCCATCGGTACCAATGTGATATCGATAGAAGCGGCGAGCCCCAGGGGCTCGGAAGCCCCCGTGGAGTATTACATCGTTTCAGTTCGTTGCGAGGAGAAAGCCGTCGGCCGTCTCTTCACGATCGGACGGCAGACTGGCATCATTCAGACCGCAGCCATTCTGGACCGGGAGCAGGGAGCCTGCCTTTACCTGGTGGAGGTTTACGCCATAGAAAAATCAGCTGCTTTTCCCAGAACACAGAGAGCAGAGGTAACGATTTCATAGTCACTTACGAATGACTTATTGATATGCTTTTTAAAAAGATCATTTTCTTTATATTTCCTATACTAATTACTCTGTATTTACTTAGTCTATATAATTTCTATAATTATTTACCTTTATTGTTATTAACTTTTCTGACGGGAGTATCTAAAAATGTTCTGGCGTGAAGACTGACAAGAATTACATAAAATTTAGGTTTAATGTTGGTCAAAACTAAACTGAACAGTTTTTACTGTGTTTCACCTTATAGCAGTCAAACGTATAAGGCTAGGGAGAAATCTTTAGCAAAAAAAAAAGCCCCATCCATTTATCTAAGCTAAATCACTGTGCTAAACTAAACACCTCTCAGCAAGGTGGTTTCCTAGAGGATGGGCAACTTCTCCTCCAAAGTGGAGCACTGTGGTAGAAGGCAGCCTGACAGCACAGCCTTCTCGGGGGAGTGGCCATGAAGGACAGGCTGTCACTTTACAGCAGGACAGTGTTCACTGCCACCTCCTCAGCAGTCCCAGCAGTGTCTTCATAGACAGTGACTGATTTTAACGTGCTGAGCCAGGTTCAAGGAGCGTCCTGATTCCATCTGCCTTCACGTTTTAGGTGCTGTCTTCTGACGTAGAGTTAACCCCGTTCTCTTCCCTCTTGAGCTAAAGCCTGTAATGGGCTGTGCGCGCTCAGAGAGTAGAAACCGTGCTGTTCGCTACTGTGGTCTAGTGTAGGTGCACATTCTTCCACGTCTGCTGACCGGTAAGAGGCTAATGTTCCACAGCCTGAGCCAAGAGCATTCCAAGCTTGACATTCCCTGGGGCGTGTTTTAGGCTGCTACCTCCATGTAGCATTGATGTGTTTTTTTAATTGAACTGCTTCCAATATTGTCTTGATAGCAACCAGAAACGATATAGCTGGACCCTGGAAAGCTCTTGTTGGCCATTTTCTAAGTTCCTTCTCTCCCCCTCCCTCCCCTCGAAGACATTCTGGTGTCACTCAGCCAAAAACACAAAATATCAAATGTGGTTTGTGATACTTGGCGCTGACCCAGATACAACATGCTGGGAGGACTGAGGCTCGTGTATTTGTTTTCTTGCTTTCTTTTCTATCTAGGGAAGGTGAGGGGTCTTCTTCATTTAAAATGCTCGTTTATTATTATTATCTTCTTGAGTCCCTGTAATTTTTTTTTTTATAATACTAGCTATGTCTAGTCTATGGGTGGAGCGTTACATTCATGATTTAGAGAATATTAGAGGTACAATTAGAGAAATAATTCTTAATGGAGATATAATTCTTAGAGATAGAATTCTAAGTGGACTTCAGTTTTATGTTTTATACATGGCCCTGAAGGGACTTTTAACGCACATACTCTCTTTTACCCAATTAATTTTTTTGAAGGTCTCAACATGGGTCTTCTATGTTGAGCTGTTTGGTTTAACTTAGGCCATGATTTACATGTAATTTTATTCTGATTTGGTGTATTCCTCCCTTAAACCCACTCCCTGTCTCTATCTTCCTTCTTCTCTGGAATTATTTCTTAGATGAAGACGTTTGATTAGTCGAAAACTGAAATATCTATTAAAGACAGGCAATTAGGTCATTCTAGATTTCAGATAAATTTGTTTAACTGTAGAACAAATTATGTCATTGGTTGGCTTAATGTATTACATTTCATTAGAGAATATGGAGATTGAGAACACATGCCCATTGTTATCATTAGAAGATTTATTTGTCTTGTTATTTACTCATTGGATATGCAAAAATTGGCTTAGCTTAAATTTGTTAAATATTGCTGTCTCTGCAATGGGCCTATGTGTTAAAAAATAATAATTCTAAATCATTTTGTTCATAATAGGAGATAATACTTATTTAACCTGAGATAGCACCCATATGAAAAGTTATTCATATTTACCGTACAATGTTTACTTAAAAATCTGGTGAGAATTCATTATGACGATTTTTTTATGAGAAAAAAATTATTTGTCAGAGTATCTTCTGTGAACTAAAGTGCTGAAATTGTAAACCAAGTTTGAGTTCCCAAGGTCCAACCACTCCTTAAATTAAAAGCAAATGTGTTTCCCCTAAGAATATTGAAAGCAGTAGTTGGGAGCTAGCATTTCATATTATTATTGGTTGTATCTTTTAAGAATATACAATAAAGTACTTTTTCCCTTCTGCTCAGACAATTAGTTTACCATGATTCTGCTAAAAGAAGTTATAAATTACTTCTGGTTGTCAGAGGTGATTTTTCAGTTGTTTGTTTCCAAGTGCAAACTTCGCTTCAGTGCATTTTGAAAAAAATGTTTTCACGTTCACTGAGGGGAGTCCGGGTCGCTCACTCAGGTTTCTGGCTGGAGTCGTGGCCGATCACATTCCCCCGGCAAGCAGAGGGTCTGTGGGTAAAGAGAAGGGGCTTAATGTGCGTTCTCTGTCCAGCTCTGATACTCATGGAGGAGAGCTGGGATTGAGGCCCCAAGGGTGCCCACCCCAGTGGCTGGTCCAGCTGGGCACCTTCCTTCACCCCGCTTCTCCCACCCCGAACTGGCATGAACAGGACTGTCTCTGGAGGATGGCTTCTGGGTTGTAGACATGAGATTCCTCATCCTTTTATTTCGTGTCTGTATATTCTCAAAGGAGTCTTGATTGTGTTAGAATAGCTCATATACATTTCGTACCATTTTTCTAGGTTCGACAGTAAGTGACTATGTCGTACTTCAACGAGCATTTCTCTTTCAACATGTGTTGTATGGGAACATGCAGCGTAGGGACTGGGTTGGACCCCGTTGAGGTCAGAGGCTTTGTTTCATCGACGTTAGCATCTCAGAGCCTAGTGTACCACCGATGTGTAGCAGGTGCTCCGTGCGCATTTGCGGGATGAGGTGGTAGAGGAGCCAAGATCAGAACGTGTACACTTGTGCCTCAGAAGTAAAGGAACAGAGAGAAGCTGAGGAGGAAGCTAGTAAATCTGATCTTGATCATTTGCTGAACGAAGGACATAAGGACGTACCAATAATCTCTGCCCTCCAAAGGAACGAAGAATTGTCAGAAAACTCCAAGGGGAAAGGGGACCTTGACTGGGCTGGGCGGTCTCCCACAGAACTTAGGGTTTAAGTGGAAAGAAATAGTGTATATGTGTGCAGATCATGGTTCCCAAGGTTCGTTGATCTCAGGAAAACTTTCTCCTCTTAGACATTGTCGAGGATGCAGAGAGCTTTTGCTCAGGTGTGTCTCGTCTGTTGATATTTATCACGTGAACATTAAAACTGAGAAAATTTTGAAATGTTTATTACTTTATTTAAAAATCACATTAAACATCTAACATCTTTATGCAATAAATAAAACTTTATTTTGCCAACCGAAAATAAGGAAAAGAGACATTATTTTACATTTTCATATATCTCTTTATTATCTGGCTTAAGAGAAGGCAGCTGGATTCTTAAATATCACTCAGTCTATCGCAGTCTGTTGTTTTGGTTAAAGTGCATGAAAAGAATCGATCCTCACTCAGATATGTGGAGTTGGATCAGAGAGAGATACTTCGATGTCCTTTTTAGGTAACTGTCAATTTTCTCTTCATACTACACTAGGTCTCCACGAGTGGCAGTTTCTTAAAACTCAGTTGCAGTGTGAAATCTGAAACCCTATTGGTGAACTTTTCATCCTTTGTTTTTTTAAAAAAAATGCTGACCTGTCTTGCATTCTGAATGGACCTTTTACCTGTGCATGCCTTAGAAATATCAGGCGTTGGTCATTGGAAAATATTGGCATAAGCGATAAGGGTAAGTGTCTCTAAGTGCATTGGCTCTCGATCTCGTGGTGATGGTTAGAGTTTTCCAAACTGAATTTTCTTTAACAGTTCAGATTCGATCATTAGTAACACATATTATTAGTTGTTTACCTTGAAGTATCAGGCTTCCTTTGTTCATTTTTAAACAACAACAAGAAGATGTCTGCCATGTACTCAAGTCTAAAAAAGCACAGTTTCTCTGTCAGCTGTTCTTGCCTTTAAGGATCATATTCCATAAATAGAGCAGCTAGTTCAGCTCGCAACTCAATCTCACACATAGTTTTCTCTGAAACAACAGTATGTTTAGGGCAGATCGATGGTTCTTTGTGTACCTTCCACCATTGTCACATAAAACATGGAAAAGACATCAAGATTTAAGAGTCTGGAGTTAATAAAATTAATAATTTTGCTATTTCCTCAAAGAAATTTCTTTAGTTTTTAAGTGAAACTGGCCCTGTGTTTTGACCACAAGTGCCTGGCAGTGAAGAATAACAGTTACTGCTGGAATAATTGTATCGTTTGATCTGTGCTGAGGCATCTGCAGTTCTATCCACCATTGCGTTTGCACCTCTTGTGTAAATGTCAACACAGTAAAAAAGACAGCCAGTGTTTCGCGTTATTATGAAGGCAGCTTTGATTCCCCAGGGCCCCCAGGGCAGTGACTCTCTGGGATGCCTAGAGCCGGTGTGCACAGTGGCTGCAATTTGGTAAAAAACTAACAAAGCGAAAGCCACCAGAAACATTCTGTTAGAAATGTGTTTAGAATATTAGGTGACTGGATTATGATTTATTAAAGATTAGAAATGAGTTTTAGCGATTGGATAATAATTTATTTTCACAACAAAACCGTCAGGATTTCCAAGAGAAACGATGGAGACATTTATTTGTGAGGTCCGTGCTGACTCCTGAGTTAGGAAATGATTTTCTTCTACAGGGTTTGGAGTCAGAGCTGGTGCAACTTGGATTAAATGTCTGTGTGTCTTGTGTATCATCCCTCACAGGCAACAATATAAGCAACAGAACTAGGTATATAGTAGTAGTAGTGATGATGATTGATGATGATGATGATGATGTACTGAGTATTGCTACAATCACTCACCGAACTAAGTGCTTTTTGTTCTTTTAGGGATTTTATCAGCAGCACTAGTAATATTATTCCCACTTCATAGCTATGGAATCAGGTTACGAAACATTAAATGATTTCTCAAGTTCAGATAGATAGAAAGGACACTCACTTCCAGGCTCGTGTAAGTCTGTCATTTGTACTTATAGCTACTGTTCCCACATCCAGGGCCATCTGTGGTTTTAATTACGAGCAAGGCTCTTCGCTCTGTAGATAATGAGTACGTGTGCATGCTTTTACCAATCTTGTTTTCATGTACTTATTTGTTGTTAAAAAAGTCTTTGAAAAGTAGAATATTATGTAGTGTCTGAACTCAGGGACACATGATTTCCGCCTGGCTCAGTCAAGGCCATCAGCGGATGCCATACACGCTGATGGGTCATTTCGTAAATGGTGGCCATTCCCCAGCTGGGCATCTGGAGCAGGGAAGAGGGTGAGCCTGTGAGAGGGACCAGGGGTGGATTAGGGGCCCAGGTATGCAGAGGGCCTCTCCACCACAGTCCGTACAACTTGGGAGCTGCCACTGCAAGTGAGGAGGGGGGAGAACCCACTTGGGGATTTTCAGGTGATAAATCTTTCTCTTCTAAGAAGTAATGACGAAGCTGGAGTGGATGAGTGTGAAGATTATATTAAAAGGTGGAAGACACTGTATCGCTCCTCTGCTTTAGAGCTCCACAGTGTATTTAAAAAAAAAACAACCTATGATTATTTTCTGATTTTCTTTTTTTCTTATTGGTATATTTTTAAATTTATTAAACAAAATACTGTGACTTAAAGGGCTCTATTGATTGTAAAGATATGTACAAATGTTTATCACAAAGGGAAATATTGATGGCCGATTCAGCTTCGCTGCAGATTGTGTGTATGGCTCTGGGATGCCTGATTTGGTCTCTCCATGTTGGTAATAGAGTCTACAGACAGTTTATCTTCTGATTATATTATTGTTTGTTCGTTTGTTTTGCCTTATTAAAACCCTAATCATTTTAATCCTCTATTGTTCCATTAGACTTTGAGGCAACTACTCTAGGAATAGTTTTGAAAACTAATTATGTACTTAACATTTTGTGGAATCAGTTTCTATTGCATTGTCTGCACCTTGTGCTTTGTCATCATTCCGGTGAGAAGCTGCCTGAGGACCTCGTTAGAGGTCGTGAGGACTGTTAGTGGCTGTAATGGGCTCCACAGGCCCTGGGGTGGATCCTCTGGCCCAAGAATTAATAAGTCTAAGGCTTAGCTCTATATAATGCCCATGAACACATCAGTATTCTGAATTAGGAGCTTGTGAATGGAAATAGGAAAAGAACAATAGGCAAATCTGATAGGCCAAGATATAGGATATGGCAAATATTTTCTAATGCTTTCAGGCTTTATGTAATCTGTGACAACAGTGGCCAATTGTAGGAGTACATTAAATAAGGAGGAGCGAGTATAAGGATTTCAGACAAGTGAAAATGTTAACATTAATTTTTCTTAGACAAATATTCTTTATGAGATACATGTATCATATTAACATATATAAAATATTCTATATTAATACATATGCATCCATTATACAAACACTGCCGGATCCTCCCTGGTGTAATATACTGAGAAACAGGACAAATAAAGCCATGAACATGAAATATAATCTAATTGGCAGGTAACGTATATGTGTTAATAGGGACACTGTCTTTTTTAGTTTCCAGACATATATTTAAGAAACAATCCGTGAGTAAAAACCAAATCAAAATGCATTGAAGAAATGTGGAGACATTTAAAAACGCTGCTTGACAGCTGGCAGTTGGGAGCCAGCGGCGTTGTTACAGATTATTTGTTTCAGATTAACATGTTTTTGAAATGCTTTATCATTTATAGACTCTACCATCTCTAAAGTGCTTTCATTACGTCAGACACTGGTAGGCACCAGGCACTGCCTTGCCATCACGACAGTCCTGGAGGTACATACGACCTCTCATCCTCTGACACATGAGAGCACAGAGGCTAATGCAGGTCAAGGTGGTGAAGTAGGTGTGTGGTGGGCGTAGGATTTGAACCCGGTAGTCTCACACCAGAGTGCACACTTGCTCCCACCACGGCACTGACTGACACACTACATATTATGAGAATGGTTGATACTCCACTCTCATAGGCATACGGTTCTACTGTGTAAAAAGCTGCTTTCATATTTCTATGTTTCTTCATACAGATGACTGAAGAAGTATAGGATAAAGTGAAATTTAAGTAATGACCTACTAGTAGGATTACTTAACATCTCCCTTAGTCTTTATTTAGGTTGGGCTTGAATAAATAGTCCCATGATCTGTCAATTCTTCATCTTAATCTCTTAAACGTGAGGCGGAAATGTATTTCCATTGTTTCCTGTTAATGCCTCATTTATTTTCTTCCCTTTTCAGAGAAATTTCTTGTAAGAGTTGTCCATACCCGCCTTCTTCCCTCTCATCTCTGAAACCCGCACCCATCAGGCTCGGCTTCTGCCGCTCCCAGAAGTCGCTCTGCAGCGACCACCGTGACAGCCGTGTTTCCACACCCAGCGGTCAGTTCTCGCTGCCCGCTGGAGCCATCCCTCGAGCCCAGCATGCTCCGCGGACGCCTCTTACGCCGTCACCCTCTGGATTTTCGTCTTCTTTCCTGGACCAGTTCCTCCTCAGTCTCCTTCGCCAGCTTCTCTCCTTCTCAAATTCCGAATGCTGGGCTCTCCCGGGTTCCTCGACTCTTCTCTTTTCAATCTGCACTCATTCCCTCGAGGATCTCAATCAGCCTCATGATTTTACACCATACGTATATACACCGACGACTCCAAAATTTCGTCTCCACCCCGTCTCTCTCTCCTACGTTCCATACTCGCGTAACCAGCCACGTGCTCATTACGTTTAATTAGCTTCCCACTAGGTGTTTTAAATGAACATCCCCAGGTCTGAGCTCCTGAAATCTTCCCCAGTAAAAACGCGCCCCACACCCCTCTCAGCCACCTCCTCGCCTGACAGTGATTCCAGTCTCCCCGTTGCTCAGGTCCATGCAGCAGGAGTCACCTTTGACTCCTCACGTTCACACCCCGTACACAGTCTGTCAGGTGGTCTCGGCTCCCTCGTAGACATACATCCAGACGATGAGTATTTCTCATCACTCCCGCTGTTACTGCCTCGGTCTAAGACACGTTGTTGAAGACATCTTCATCCTGATCTCCAGCATCCTTTCCTGCTTATCGGCCTTACCCACACTTGCTTCTTGCTTTTTCCAGAACTCTCTGGGCACACACCTGCCTCGGAGCGCTTGCTCCTGGGTCTTCCCTTGGCACAGAATGCTCTTTCCTCCAGATGTCTATTGGGGTGATTTCCTCCCGTGCTTCAAGTATTTGTATATATCTCACATTCTCAGTGAGAATCTCCCTTCCTTTACTAACGTACGACTGTAGCCACCCCTCGTCCTGTCTCATCTCTATCTCCCTGTTATAGTTGTTCATATTCCTCGCCTCTAATACTTACCGGCCTCCTTCACCAGCTGCTTCTCATCTCCCCGAATGGGAAATGTTGGAACACCCCCAGAATCAGTTCTTGAAATTCCTCTCATTCTAATCAGCCAATCTTATTATTTTAAATACTACGTATATACTATCCATGTATAAACGTGTGTGTGTGATATGATTTAGTGATCTGTAAGTTTGATGACGTTTTATCTGTCTTCCTCCCACTAGAATGAAATTCCACAAGGGCAGGTAGATT
Source organism: Pteropus medius (assembly GCF_902729225.1). Lineage (NCBI taxonomy): Eukaryota > Metazoa > Chordata > Mammalia > Chiroptera > Pteropodidae > Pteropus > Pteropus medius. The sequence continues at coordinate 3,484,857 of NW_024348304.1, forward strand.
TACCAGCTATGTTCACTGACGTACCTCAAGAGTCTAGAACATTCCATAGAACATAGTAGGCACCCAATAAAATTCTGTCGAGTGATTGGTTGCATTCACGAGTGAATGAACTGGCTTCCCTGCCTCTGTCTTCGACCCCTTGGGTCTAATCTAGCTGCTGGCATGACCCTGGAAATGCAGGTCATATCATTTCATTCATTTGCTCAAAATCCATCGCTTTCCACGTCACTCACAGTAAAAGCCAGACCCGTCCAGTGACCCTTAAGGCCATGTGTGACCTGCTGTCGTCAGTTACTTTTCTCACTGACTGCTCCCTGCCTGTGGCTGACCGAGCACGCTCAGCAAGCACAGGGGGCCCTGGAGCCACCGGGCTGCCTCCTTCCTTCACGCCCTTCCTCCCGGTCACCTGGCAAAGGTATTACCTCAGCCTTCCTTTGTCTCTGTCCTTCTTTCCGTTTCTCCTTAGTCTCTGTCATCACCCAGCAGACCACTTAGGTCACTCCTGTACGTCGCTTGTGGTATGTCTTCCCTCCGAAAGATCCGTTTCAGGAGGGGAAAGGTCGCCACCTGCTCGTTGTTGTGTATTCCCAGCACCTGCCGTGGGGCTGGCTCAAAGCTCGGAAGCTCATGTTTGGTAAGCCAAGGGATGACTGTAGCACACGGCGAACGTGTCGCTGCAGCCCGGGGGCTCAGTCAGTGTGCATGCCGAAGTCGACGAGTCACTTCTCATTTCTCAAGCCAGGCTGGGGAGCTTCTGCTGACTTCAGCGAAGCTAGCGAACTGGCGAGGACTGATTTTCCAGGATAGAACGATGGTGGCTGCAGGATTTGACTGACTAATTCTCCTAACCCAGTGTCCGGAAATATTTAGAATCTGAATTACACGAGATCGCTATTTTTATATTATTTTTTATATTTTGGTAAAGGAGAACATTTTAGAATGTATATCATGATGTATGTTATACTGACCACGTCTTCTCATTTCCTTAGAATTTACCTAATTTTACTTTGGAGAGCAAATCTTAACTTCTTGTAAATAGTGTTTCTCTTCAGCAAAAAGGCGAGTACATAGACGGTTTTTAAAAATGATTCTTTTCAATATTGATAAGTCGGATCAATCTTTGCTCAAAACTTAGCATCAATAATATTAATAAACTTAATAAAATGTAGCGAAGAAATAATGCTTACTTTCATCCTGAATGAAGTTTAGTTGAAAGACTATGCTTTTTTTTTTTGGACGAAGTCTTGATTCAAACATTATCAAAGCTACTCTGAGAGTCTCATTTCCTCATCTGTAAAAGGGGAATGATAGTACCTATTTCATAGCTTTTTTGCCAGGGGGAAAAAAAGGTACTCGGTGAAGTTTGTTCTCTTTTCTCCAAAGCTCAGGGATGCACAAAAAATATAAACAGTAAAACACACTTGGCTTTAGAGCACTATCCTTTTTTTTTTTGATCACTCTACCACATCTATAAGGTCAGGTGTTTTTCTCTTCATTTTAAGGAAAAGGCACAGAGAATTTCATGATTTGAGTGTGGTTGCAAATCTAGACTAACATCCAGGTTTTTCTGGGTTGGGTCAACAAACTTGACTTTAAACCACACTGCTCAATCTGTGATTGAGTTAATGTTGCTTACCCATCATTTTATACCATTTTATCGTTGCTGAGGTAATTCAGTAATAGTTATAGTCCTTTAAGGAAAGTAACTTATTAATCCAAAAACTAATCTGTTGAGAGGTTTAGTTGCTTATAAAATAAGCAATTTAAAGTATTAGGTCACTGAGGGTCCATTTCATTTTGCAGCCTCACCTCTGATTTGCATGGGGTGTTCATCTCCCAGTTTCCAGTGATGCTAGTGAAATATCGGCTACCGTGAAGTCACATGTTTATCTGCGGACCTATTTTGAAAATATTTTTTTTTTGTCAACTGCTTAATGCCCTTCTCCTAATTGAAGTCAAATTGGCTTCATCAAACAAAGATAAAGCTATCTTTTCCTCAAAATGACTTTGCTTTTTACAAAACATAAATTTTGGTAACTTGTTAAGTGAGAGTTTTATAATTCATGATTAAAATATTTCCCTGATAAGAAAGATATTTTATCACTTACCAAAAATTTCAAAATAAGCAAACACCCAAAGACGATGGTATAGTGTTTTATATAGTATGTTCTTTAATCAAGATAATTATATTTATATATGCATTTGTTTCATTCTACAGTGGATTCAAAACAGGTTAGTTACAAAGGTATCTATGTATACAATGAAAGGATAAAATAAAGACATCTTTGAGAAGTAAAAATAAGTATAGCTAAAAGTTAATCCTGGAATATATAAGATTAGTGTATAGAATTGTGCTCCTTTGAGTTTATTTTTAGCTTTTAAAGGCCAAATCAAACACAGGAATCGGATTGCGCATATGAGTCATAGTGTCCCAGAAAAAGAAACACATAATGCACAGGTGAGTTAACAAAAGAAATGCAGATTTTCTAAACCCAGAGATCTAAGAGGAATTTATCTCACAGGTGCTCAAAAAGAGATCTATTTTCAAGTGATGAGTTTTTCTATGGTACCCTTATTTGTACAATCACAGATTTTCAGCATCTCTTTATTATGATGTCTTTTCATGTGGGTTTATGGCAAATTGTAAAAGTGCGATTCTAGCAAATTATTTATTTATGGATCAAAAGAGCCTCCCCATTGGTAAAGTGCTTATACTTGGCTTGATTCATGCAGTGGGTTAATATTTTATAACCACACAGAGAACATTCCTAACGAGGTTTTCACATTAGCATATCTGCAGCATATCATAGGGAAAACCTGACTATAAGGGGTTTTCAGTTTTCAGTAACACGTTAGCTTACTCCACCAGGGGACTTTGCTTGTATACTTAAAGGCAGCATTGGTTAAATTAAGGCAATTGGTTAAAACACTAGACCCAAATCTAGCAATCTGTTTTAGATTGTAACTATTTTTTAGAAACATAATTTGGAGTTCCTAAATGTTACTTGACTTGATTATATTGGTTTATTGTAGCATTTTTTCCTCACCAGGAGCTGTATGGCAGTCCTTTAATTGCTGTAGAAAGTTGACTCAAGTCTGTTTTTTTAAAAGATGGTACATTAAATTACCCACTAAAAAGATTAAAGTACTAATTCATGCATGTGACTAAGTGGGACAGAACTGCTTGTGTTGCAAGCCAGCTTAATATTTTATTACTCTGCATAATAAAATAGGGAAAGTTATTTATTTACTCCTTGAGGTTATAATTAGTTACAAGTAACAAATCCTTAGTAGTTCAAGTTCAGACCCTGCAGATTTAGCTCACCACTTGACCTCCGAATTGCTGGAAAATGAAGGATGTGGAAGTAGAAATTTTCTTTATGGGACAAGATAGTCTGTGATGGGAGGGAGGAAATAAGTTTGGCAAAAATTCGGGTCAAACTGAACACAGATGGCTGAAGCTCGTAGAGGTGTCCATTGTATTTTCTTCTCAGCAGTTTTCTCTGTGTGTGTGTGTGTGTGTGCACGCGCGCGTGTTCACACTTAAATGAATATTTGTTGCTCAGAAACCGAGAGAAAATACATTGAGAGATTCATGTTTGTTTAAAAAAGAAAAAGTCAAAGTAATTGGTCGCAGAGATCGGAGTGGAAGGTGGGGCACTGTTGTTATTGTGCAGTGTTAGCATTAGCAGAGTCAGCTTCCCAGGAGAGAGATGTTAGTTTTACATGTCTACAACTAAATAAATCCCACTGTACATTTACTTCTTCGCTTGTCTCTACCTTCTACCTCAAATACTGTTTGAAAAAATAATGGCCTAGAGTAAATGCATTCTGTTAGTTAATAATAGGCAATACTGCACAGGGTAAACATTTGAAGAAGTGAAACTATAATTAAAATTTTCTTTTCATAACCTTAATGTATCCTAAACTCAATTTTTTTCCCCAAACCTCAGTGAAATGATTTCACGTGTATTTGCTTTCTGAAGGAGTTCTGTATCATTCATAATATAGAGCGCAGTTGTGCACTGCAGGGTTAAGCACTAAAACAATCATAAATTTGGAAGTCAGAATAATTCCACTCAAATCCTCGCTTTACCCTCTCATGCTGTGTGACCTTGAAGCGGAAGCTAAACTTCTCTGAGCTACAGTGCCTTCTATTGAAGGGGGAGAATTCTAACCACTTAATAAGTGTTGTGACAAAAATGTTTTGTACACATAGCAGTGCAGATTTTCTTATAAGACTGTTTGGTTTACTTTTATTGATGCTACGTTCAGTCGCTTGCTCCGTGTGTGGTCCAGAAGGCAAAGATTAAAAGAGGAAGAGTGTAAACAGTTACTAGGCACGTGAATAGCTACTGTTCATGCAGGAATTCTGGTGACGTTTCTAATGATACCATGTAGATGGGAAACAAAACCAAACTTACAAATTACATTTCCTGGTTTTAGGGAAAGTCCTGAGGAAGCACATTAAAAAAAACACCTCTGTGGGAGTTTTCCTCATTATACTATACTGAGTAGAAAAATCATTTTTAAATGACAGAGACTGGTGGGCTGAAAGACCTAAGGAAGGAAAGGTTATTAGTTAAGCCTGGGAAATGGACTTAGTTTTCAACATATTAATTTTGTATATAATTTAAGTAAATTACAGGATTCTATTTTAAATTTAATAATAATGCAAAGCCAAGTATGTATTATGCTATTTATAGACCGTCCTGATTAGAGTATTAAATATCGAAGTTATAGGCAGCTTTCTTAGGGGAAAAAAAAAATAAAAATATAAACTGTATTGAGAGATAGGGTGAGAGATTTGTTAATAAATATGCCATAAATTAGACTTAAAACATATTTAGGCTCTCAAAGACCTTCATTTCAATTTAATACCATATTTGGAACATGTAGTACAGACAGACCTTTAAATATGACAGCTAATGCCTCATCATTGTAAGCCTTGCGAATTAACACAAAATAAGTGTTAGTTACTGTTCTCCCACCTTTTTCATTTGCATAGATGCTCTTGTCTTTGATCAGGCAAGATGCAAAGATGCAACACTCAGGGCAGCATAAATGACACCTGGTCTTTTCACACCTGCCTTTAAATGAGGACAAGTTTAAGACTTTCCTTACTGTGTTTCCCAGTAGAGAATTCGACCTACTTAGGGTTCCCAGTTTTCTCTGAGATGGAAGATGGACATAGAAACAGAGGAGATGTTCATCTTCTTCCCAGCCGTTTGCCTGGACGTGTATGTTCGTTCCCCTTGTTTAACTCCCGTTTCTGCACATTGTCACTTAGGCAGTAACCAAAGACTTCTCAATTAGAAGGGATGAGTACTAGGACCTTGTCCTTATTTTTTATTGTGAACAATTTATTTGCCTTTATGTTGCTGTCCTATCCTTAACTCACTCAGACCCAGTGCTTAGTGTTGTGGATTCAATCCGGATCCGTGCCCTCGGGAGACAGTCTGATAGGAAGACAAATGTCACATGACCATTATCAGAACCCGTAGGCAATCGCCATGATGAGAAAAACTACCTATTGATGATAGTAACTGGTTTCACCCAATCGCGATTGTTTATCCTATTCAAGCATTTCATTTTGTACTCCCTAAGGGGTTATCTGAATATTTTAGTTTATTTGAAGAGAAGTCATTTTCTTGGTCTAAAATTCTGAAAAACATCTATAAAGCAATACCTGCTTTTATTATCTTCCTATTTTTAGAATGTTTGGTATGAGATATCACTATGTACCTAAGTGGAGTTTGATTTCAAGTGTGTCCACCTCGGGCTCGTCCCCGAGGTCCGCCAGTGAACGCGCTCTGAGGCTGCGTCTTGGTCCCACTGTGCGTCCCCGCCTTTCCTGTGTGAACCCAGGTCCTTCTGGGCATCACTGCCTCTGCCTTCGAGAGCCGCCTCTGCCCCGAGACACCTCCACGCTTGTTTGTATTTGACGACAGACTGGTATATCTCGGTCAGGAAATATTATTTATTCATCTGTCTTCAACATTATTTTTATCTGTGGTAATACTTATTAAACAATAATAGTGTGGTTACTAAATAATAACTTTTAAACAACAATAGCAGTTACCCCTAAAACAACCTAATCTGCTTATTAAGAACAGGTGACTATTCGTGCTTTTTAATTCAAATCTCAAAATAATGCTGTGAAATAGAAGTTGTTATTACCATTTTGCAGATGAGAAAACTCAGGCTTAGTGGGGACAGATTTGCTCCCCTTGGACCAACCAGTTAGCAAAGCACAGGCCCAGGACTGGAGCCCAGGAATTCAGTCCAAAACTCGTCCTGGCCAATAACGCATTGGGACTAATGATTCTGATAAAGGTATAAACTGGGAATCTTTAAAAAAGCAATATTTCCACTCTACGTGTTATATTATTTGTATTATTTTATATGTCCGTGTAGCACAGGCAGTTTTAAAGATATCACTTTAAGTCCTTTTGGGATGAGTCATAAATTTAAAAAAATATTTGACTGTAAAAACAGGATTTTAGTCAAATGGATCTGGAAAAAAATTTTTTTTAATCTATCACTGACCTATAAAAAAATATGGGTATGTATGATACCATCATTTTCCTCAACATATTTTTTTTCAAGGACTTTCATTGTTTCGGTTTGGTAGCTATTCAATTTAAGCAAAATTTAAACTTTTAAAAATATTCAGTTTTCATATGGTGATATATTTTAGTTTGATTAGTTCTCAAAACTTAATGCACAGGAGAATCCCTTGTGTGGATGCTTATTTAAAATGTAGATTATTTTTCAGAGGATTCAAGGGTGGTCCCCAGAACAAGCCCCTCAAGTGATTCTGATGCAAATGGCCCACAGACCTCACTGCAAGGAACCATTCTTCTTTAATAGGCTAGGTTTTATATAAGAGATTAATTACATTTTTGCAAATTTGAGATCTCTTTTGTGAAGAAGTAACAGCGCTGGAAATAGTAGTAGAATCAATACACGGAGCCCAAACAGATACCTTTTTACATTTGATAGCTGCTCAGGATACTGTGAGGCCTTGGCAATGGCCGGCAAGCCATGGCGAGTAATCTAGTAACTAGTGGAATAATAAAACGGAAATTGAAATAAACAAAAATGCGCACTGCCCTGTCTACTGATTAAACGTGTGTAAGTGTATTCTACGTAGCCGTATAGCTCTCAGAATCCCCTTTCACAGGGTAACTTTATTTATTTTTACTGTAAATTTAGGAAAAAAAATAGATTTATGTTGGGATAAGTCAAACTTTAAGCGATTAAATCTTCTTACGAAAAGCAGTATTTCTGAGAGATACACAGGACAGAAGAACAATATGAAGGAACTGTGTAGCGTTCTTAGTACAAGGAACAGCTCCACGAGTCATTCCTACTGAAAAGGAACTAAAAAAAGCTTCTTCTGCTTAGAATAGAATGTAATTTTTTAAGTACATGAGGTGACCTGAGTCAGTAGGTATATAGGAATTTGTGCTAATATTAGAGGTTTGCATTTAATAGTATATGAAATATTATGGACTTTACTGACTTGAGTTTTCTTATTATAGTTCTATAACCCAAATTGCTATTAGTATAGAGTCCCCAAATATTTCTTATTTCCCAAGTCTTCTAAGAAGTGAAATCATGGGAGATATTATAATAACCACTTATAAGGAAATTGATTAATAATGTAAAAAATGTAGGATCCCTCATACGCTCAACATCATTTTAAATTCTGGCATAATATAATATGCAGAATCTTTAATTCATATATATTCACCCTTACTTAAAAAGCATTTACATTCACAAAGAATATTTTTACCTGCAGCACTCAAGATAGAATCAGTAGCTATAGATGTAACATTCTATATGTAGCAGAGTCAGAGAACACTTCAAAAATTGTAATTTAGCTTAATTGAAACGTGCCTAGCCATCTGGAGTACTCCTGCATAATATAAAGACATTTGGCATTTTAAATAAAGGATTTTGAATTAAACCAGAAACCTTTTGTGTCTTCCAAAGACATTGATTTATTGAGACTATGTGTGGCTTTCCCTCATATACGAAAGATTGATGATTTCCTAAATGTCCTTTAATTCCTTCATTTTATAAAATGAATACATGCAGTTAAGCAAGATGAAATCTTTGAGGTTCTGTGAACAAAGGTGACAGGAAATATTGCCAAGTATGTTTCAAAAATTCATCAAATGATACAAAATATAAATTTTCCTCAAGTAAAGATGATCTTGACATTATTGAATGTTGTTGAATGACTAAATGAGTAAATATATGGTTTTCTTAATATTCCACATGAGTTATTTTATGAATCACATTAAAGGTACTGTAAAATAATTCTAACTTTTGAGCTATAAACTTCTACAATTTCAGTATGGACTGATGTTGGTAACCTGAAAGCATCAAGCAGATCCGGTCTTACCAATACGAAGTGCTTTACGTTAAGACACTTTTGAGAGTGGTTTTTTTATTCAACACAAATAATTCTACACCTTATAGTTTGAATGATTAAAAGATAGCTTTTACGTTATGAAATAGGACATTTCTATTTTTATTGTAATAGCTCTCGGTATTTTAAGTTTTAAAGATTTTAAAATGTTTATCAAGATTATATCAATTATAAATTTATTACTTATAGTCAAAATAAAAACCAGAGTCACTCCTTCAGTTGCTTGTTTTAACATAAAATGTTCATGTGGAGTTGTCACCAGAGAGATGGACTTTTGTTATTTCTTGTCCAGGACACATGCATATCTGCATAGTTGAATAAATTAGATGGTTTTTATATAGACAGGGTTGGGCAAAAGGGTTTAGCCAACAAAAACAGGAAAAAAAAAATTTTAGGACCACAAGCAAAACCCTGAACACCCACTTAAAAGTGAATGAATTTAATCAATTAGTTCTTCATTGGCTGATTAGAGAGCTCCCTTTCCCTGACTGGCATTTATCTATTGTGACTAGAAAATAAAGCCACATATTAAAAATGCCATGTCATATGTGCATAAAGCCTATTGTATGGTGTCTACAATAATTAACAGGCAGTTTATCTTGTGAAGAGCATCCATTAAGTTCACCAATAAATATAATTGTAGTGACATTTCGTAGTTACTTGATTTATCATTCTAAGACAAAGTGATATGAGAATTGCTGAAGTTCTTTTCTGATTATATGTTTGCATGAGAAACATCGATTTGGTAGAAATATTAACAGACATAATTATTTTGAAAAAATAAACAGTTAAAATATACTTTTATATTTAATTGGTTCTTACCTACAGTAAATGCATTGTAAGAGTAGGCTTTCAATCAAAATATTTAGGTAATTTATTAAATAGTTACGTGCCATGCCACCCTGAACGTGCCCGATCTCGTCAGATCTCTGAAGCTAAGCAGGGTCAGGCCTGGTTAGTACTTGGATGAGAGACCACCTAGGAAGACCAGGTGCTGTCGGCATAAAATAATAATAATAACAAATTAAATAAATAGTTACGTGATATATTTTATTTAATTTTATAGTGTGTTTTGGGTTTTAATGTAAACATAACTAAATTAAAAAAACAATTATTTTTAGTATTGAGCATGAAGTATGTTATATATATTTAGGGGGGTACCTTTGTGTAGCACGCACCACTTTTTATTTAATGTACAAAAGATTTCTCTTAGTTCTTTTTATGCTAAAAAGTCAGGTTTTGGCGTTTTTACATTTGAAGTCTCCTCCGCAGTGCTGGGGCCAGGCTTCGCCACCGGTGTGTGCTGCCATCCAGTGCCCCTTCTGCCTGGACGTCTGATCAGTTAGGAATTTTCAACTGACTTATCATTCCATTTGGTTAAAAAAAAAAATGATGGAACTTTCATTTTATTAATATAGTATTAGTAGCAGTTCTCGATTTCATTTATCTCAGACTTTTGAACATATTTTAAAAATCTGAGTTTCAGTATTGACTGTCTACATATGTGAAGAACTTCACTGCTCAAAAAGATAAATTAAAAATAAACGTTTGGCTCTGATCTGCCAAAGAATTTGAGAAGCCACACTACGGGGGGCGGGGAGTGGACAAATGCAGCAAAAATTGTGTGAAATTATATAAGGTAAATTATATAGTTAGGTAGGTCGATGTGAAAGGGCTGCCTGAAGAGAAGTCTGATCTTGGACTCACATGCGTCGCTAACCACAAATGAACAGGGAGGAAATTCCGGGCCTTTTCCAAAGGCAGAGTCCACCCAGGACTGTGTCAGCGAAGACAGGGCACAGTCATGGAGGCGGCCACAGGGCCCTGCCGTGTTACCGCAGACGAATGCATACAGGTTTAGTTTGTGACATGAATTGAGTTGGCGGGAGTGAGCAGACGTGCGTCTAGAGAGATTTTCTTGATGTGTAAATCCACTTACATTTTAGAGCTGTAGGAACCTCTCTATCAGTCACTACAATGAGAAAGTGCCTGGTGAACCTTGAACAGTGCTGCAGATTTTGCCAGAACAAATCCAAGAAACTTTGCATGTGTGTTTTGAATAAGATTACCTGCTTTATACATTTATTATTTTAATGTATTGTACTCTCGATTCCCCCCTCTCTGTGGTGAATGAATTTCCCTATTATCTTGAAAAATTAGGAACAAATTTAGTAGGTCAATGGTTTCATTTGTTGTACTAGATCAAACAGCATGTTGAGCATAGAGAGAGTGGGAGACTTGGTACTGTTTTAATTTATTTTCACTCGTGAGCTTACCAAGGTGCAAGTACTCCGTTAGAGCCCAAGTTTCATTTCCAGAAACTTCTAGAGCTTACCCGAACACCAGCCCCCGGTTTGGGAACCCCTGGTGGCGACTGTGGCTTCCTTGTGCTCAAGCCGATGGGCGTTGCTTTACTTTCTTACAAGGAAGAGTCCTTCTCATTCACTTTCTAGATCGGGATCAACCCTGGGAAAACAATCCTCAGCTGCCTTCCAGGTAGAGCCGTTCTCCCCTCCTCCCAAGTTCTTTAGCATTTTGTCTGCGGCACAGACGAGCATCTCACATTGAATTCCAGCTGTCGTCTCACCTGATGACGACTCCTCTGTGCCTGGCCCATTTCTCACCCACCCCTGTGCCTTCAGTGTGTACCCTGGCGCCTGGCACACGGTAGCAATTCATACACGCTGACGATGAATTCACTGAAGCGAATTGCGTAAGCGACGGGCTCAGCTTTTCTGGTGCCGTCGTACCCGTCGTTTCCACATTATGTCCCTCTTTTAGAAGGTACTTTTTAAATTTGGTCGTAGTCTGAATTGCTGATAGAAAAAAGATCCCCCTCGATTTAAAGTCCTGTAGTAGTTGACGCTTTCTTTTACAGGTGATCAAGTGTTTGTGAAATTGGATGGGGAAATGGGGTGGGGAATGTCCAGGTGTAGAGAGGAAACTAAGTGAAGCAGGTCACTGTCTGCATAGTTAATCGGCGAACGTATCTTTTACGTTGAACAGAACAGTGAAAAAAAATCTCGGTAGAAGAAAAATAGTGGGCGGCGTATTTTTGCTGTGGGGACTTGAGATGACTCTAGTGTCTCCCCGGTTATCTTCGGCTCAAGGCCAGAGAGGAATGGTAAGGCCCTCTTACAAACCATTGTGGGGGAAAAGGAAAAGTGGTGATAATAATACATACTGTTTTTCTTTTAGTAAATTATTGTCCTTTAATTTTTTTCTGGTATTCTGTTAATGTTGTTATAGCCATTGAAACATAGCTAATCTTAAAGATTACCTTAGATGTCAGAAAAAAAGAAAAATAATATGTAATGTATTTTTCTTTTTCCTTCAATTTCCTATTGGTAGCAGAAAGCAGTACTTAAAAATAAATTCTTACTTCTCAAGCCTGTAACTAAAAAAAGATAAAAGAAGAAAGCTTAAAAAAAAAAAACCCAGTATGGTAACATATACAGATGTTTTTAGAAGTAAAAGTAAATGTCAGTTAGACTTCCAGTGGAAAAATAGTTTTCTGGACTTTTAGTAGCACTTAGTGATTTTTCCTTCTGAAGGTTGTTCTGGCATGCATTATTAATGAATTTTAATTCTCATCTGCATGTTGGAATTTCCTTTTAATCAAACTGAGTGCGCTTAAGAGTTTTCGAAGCGTTGTCGTTTATATAACTTACATTATTATGTATAAATGGAGTTACAGATTTGTTCTTACAGTATTGCCAACATCTGTATTTTAAGTAAAGTCTATTCACCTGGTGCTTTAAGTGTTAACCAGGCAGATTTTCCCCGTTGCCCAGGCAGAGAGCACTGTATTCAGTGTTGCAGTTCAGCTGAGCTGTCATTCTCTGTATGAGATTAATCTTTTGGAGAAGGCAATGAAGGTTTTCTATTTAATTTGCTTTCAACCAGACCTTTTTTTTTTTTTTTTACTTTTAAGTAATGCTCTTAGTAGGTCATTAGACTTTGAGAGTTATTCACTTGGTTAGCCCAAACACTAAAACCTTGTGTCTTTTAACTCTGATTAGTGACACTTTAATAAAGTCATTTGAAGTTCAGTGGACTGAATTTTCCAACTTTTCTTATGTTTCCATGGCCACGGGGAAGCAACCTGTACCAAAGCTCCTATACAGTCTTTTAAATGCAAATCTTGGGAACCTGTGTAATTTGGCATATCTGACTTTACCGTCTGCAGAATGTGAAGGATTAAAATAAAAGTGGTAGCAGTGTTTTCCCTCTTTTTTTGTTTATCAAGTTGGCGTACAGCAGGTGTTGAGAAATAGAGAAGTTACTTGACTAAACTTGGGTTTTCGAGGATGTAAGTTTGTGGGTAAAACTTCTACGGCTCTACTTTTTAACAAGCCAATAGGATAAAACTCCATCTTCTTCCTCATGATTACGTAGTAAAGGTAGTGCAAAACTATTGAAAGAAAATTTTCTTAGCGATATATCCTCGAATTATTCTTTTCCCGAAAAAATAAAGGCAAAGTATGTCCAATTGGCTATAATTAAATCATGCACGCTGAGCTCACTTGGGAGGAATGAATGCGTTTTGTGTTGGATCGAGGACTTGAGCGAACATTTACGACATGTGGGAGTGGAAAGGATGGAAAATTACGGTTGCCTTTTGGTTCACAAGAAGCCAAGGAGGCAAGTCATTGACTCGATTTTCATGGGAAGGCTGACTCCAGCCCGCTCGCATATTCACAGGCCTGACAACTGGGCGCTGAGGGCCCAGTGTGGGAGGGGGCGTGCCCAGCATCCAGTCATGGTTTGTTGGGGATACACAAGGGGGGATGTAAAACAAAGCTGTGAATAGGAACAGTGGTCCTGTGTCTTGAAGCTGACTGACTTCTGTGGTGCTTCGTGAAAGCGTCACCCTTCCCTCTGAATGAAGTCCGTGCCGCTCTCAGAGCAGTGCTTAAGTCATGATTCAGTGACTCTCGTGCGTGGAGGGCCCGACACGCCGAGGAAAATGAGGTGAGAGCGGTGGGCTGCCAACGCCGCAGCAAAGCGGGGGCCGGAGGGGCGGCCTCAGCGCCGGTCCTGGCCTATACGAGACCGTGCATGCCAGGGGGTTCGTTTCACCAGCCGAATGGATTAATAGCCTTGCATATTCTTTTAAATCTTAATGTCAATACACTTGGATGTTTGTATTATGTATTTAATTATATAGGAAGATGTGACTCGCCATTTAGTTGTTGACGTAGTGAATTTTAAAAGGCATTTTTTTTCTTTTATGTAAACGTAATCGATGGACATTTTCGATGACCTAATTTTATAAAAACTCAATGGAAATGTGGTTATGTAGGCAGGATCTAACACAAACCCTACCGGTATGTTCACTGGGGACTTGATAAACGCTAGTGTTTAATGAGGACGAACATCAATAAATAATGACAAGGCGATGGAATTACTGGTGGCTAATGGTGAGTCTAGAAGTTTGTGGCATTTTTAATGAGCGATTATATATCGTGCAGTGATGAAAATGAATATTTTTAATGAAGCAGCCCTCTGAAAACTGATGACCAAAAGTGTTCTTCGAATTGACATCTTGTGAGAATAACTGTTAAGAAATGCTTTATTTTTGGTTCCTGTGGCTTTAATTAATGAACATCAACCATAGATAATATGTTACCAACTATACATATAATATATACTTTATATCACGTGCATATATAAAACATATTATCTCTCTATATGTATTTTAGTCATATGACCTAACTACTTTATATGTAGAGATAGACATATGGATAAAAGGCCAGCCCACCAATGGTAGTAATTAAAAGTGATATAAAAAAAAAAAGAAGATAAAAGAAGAAAGCTTAAAAAAATAGTATGGTAACATTTACAGATGTTTTTAGAAGTAAAAGTAACTATCAGGTGTACTCCCAGTGGAAAAATAGTTTTCTCGAAGTACCTCTCTTTACCAGTCAGCCACTCTTCATTTCATTGATATCTAAAGAGATGGCTGCTAACACTTAACCAAAAACATTCATTTTAGAAAAGAGAAATTGATTTGTATGCTTGGAAAAAAATATATGTATATGATATATAACTTGAAAATGTTTAACAATATAAGTCATGAATAAGTGCTAGTAATAAATTGCAATTTGTAAGAATTCTCACTTTGATATATTTTTGTTGCAGTTTGAATCTGTTGTTCATCAGATTAAAATAATAATTGCTTTTACTTTTTGAAGTAGGTATAGCTTATTTAAAATGCTGAGGTGATTTGAATACATACTTCCTAAAATTTTTAAAAGACCCAAACCTTTAGTCATTGAACCTCTGAAATGTATAACTAAAAATTTATTGACTTTTAGATTTAGATATAAAATCAATTTACTTACCCATTTTAGTTAGATTTACTGATTTTTAAGAGTTTGTTAGCATTTCTTTGATGATAATCTTACTGATGTATAACAACCTTTGCATCTACTACTTGGGATTTTTAGAGTTCAGAAGAATTACAACATAACAATGTCAAATGATCTAGAAAGTTCATACATTTTGGAGTCAGTGGGCTCAGGGTTCAAATTTTACATCACTCAGCCTTTGAACTAGCTTTATGACATTGAGAAAATTGCTAAATATTTCTGACCCTCAGTTTTTATAACCATAAAATAATCATATTAATAGCTCCCTTATTTAGTCACTGTGTATCCCAATTAGTTAATGTAGCAGGATATCTAATACGGAGTTTCTATATTGTAAGCAACGTGCTTAAGGAAATAATTGTATATCACAGAAATTGGAACAAATGCTTTGATGTTATAAAATGGTCCCCAAAGCACATAACTTCAAAGGCCAGAGAACATCACAACAAAACATCAGAGCACCCACACCTGCAACAGAAATAAGCTCTCTATCTAGGACGTACACTTTCTGTCCTCATTTGTCCTGCTTATCGCTGTGTCTCCTGTGCTGAGTGCAATACCTGACAGCTAGAGTGAATCAATAAAGATTTATTGAGGAAGCGAATAAATATTACTGGATTAGAGTGGGAGAAAATTAATATTCTTTAGTATTATTCTTAAATATTAATTTATTCTTAACCTACTTGCACACTGGAGGGCTGCTTTTTTATTGTGTGGGTCCATAAAGTTACAACCCCAGAGAATATGTACAAATGATCTAAATAAATATTCGAACTTAGAACCATTACAATGCCGTCTACCTGGATAAACTCAAGGCCAACTCATGTTGATAATGCTATGTTTTACTTGTGATTGAAGCAAGCCATATTTTAAAAAAGGAGTATGCTGAATTTATTACAAAAATGAGGATAATTTATATTAAAATTATCACATCTGAGAGAAAACTTCAGACATATTTTATGGTGTTAAAGAATATAGTAGGATCTGGGAGTCTCATATAGATTATCTCTGAAAGTAATTATTTTCCAAAATTCCCAGAAAATTTAAGAAGGTTAGAAACGAAATAAATTATCATATCAGTAATAATGAATCTATGTATTGGGAATTTGTATATAGTTTTGGTTGCTTAAGTTGAGAAATAATGATACTAAGAAAGGAGCATAAATTATCCAGAGGGGTTTAGAAGTGTATAATGAGAATCTGAAAATTAGGACTTTTAAGGCTAGAGAAGAAAATAAAAAAGGCGTTTTTCATGAGGTTTATATAATTATTTAAAATATTGCTAACATCGGCTTTTATTCAGAACTACCAAGGATATAAAAGATAACGGCTAACACTTGTAGCTTGAAAGAGGAGTATTTAAGAAAAGTAATATAATATACAGTATTCTATCATACATACTAAAATAATACGTTATGGATTAAATTAAATCGATAGCACAAGAGATAATATGTGTTCAAAGATAAGTTTATAAGATGTTTAAATTAGTTTGTGAACAGCTTCACACTCTTCCACAGTTGGCCCTGTGCTCCATGGTCAGAGATGGCATATGGACCTAGTGCACTTTCTAAGTTAAATTCATACCTCGAGAGATCCACAGGGGCTTCAGCAAGCACATAGCACAAATTACATGTATACCGTGAGCCGTGATGTAATTTGACATATATGTCCCCTTTTAAACTTTAAATATGCCAGCAATGCAGATTGGAATATAATAATGGATTCATTTAGAATATTGTCATTTATTTGACATTCATATGTCACATAAACCAGATTCAAATTACATAAAGATGCACAAAGGTTTAGTTCAGAAATAAACAACTGTTACTAGTTTTTTTCAAAGATGAAAGATAATAAAAATTGATTAAAACCTGGCTTAATACAATTCAGAGTTTTCATAGGGCTGTAAACTCAATGTGAAATTCCAGACATGCATACTGAATTTATAATTACCGATGACATCAAATTTATTTTGTAACTGCTCAGGTTTTTTATTTGTGAATCCATTAAATCCAATTAAATTTGAATTCTTTACATTTCTATCTGATAGAGCCAGGTTTTTTATTTGTGAATCCATTAAATTCAATTAAATTTGAATTCTTTACATTTCTATCTGATAGAGCCAGGTTTTTTATTTGTGAATCCATTAAATTCAATTAAATTTGAATTCTTTACATTTCTATCTGATGGAGCCTGGGTATTTGGTACTTCATAAAAATGCACATTTCACATAAGGAGTTTATAATTTATATTATGATTTCTCTTGGGTAGGACAGCCCATTGAAGGAGCACAAAGAAACAGTAAATTTCAATTCCAGCAAGTCACACCCTTTAGAACCAGTTGAATGCCGAAGAGACTTGTTTGTGTTTATCTTTGGTCACAGTCAGTGTTTCCTTTTTTGCTCCCCACCAAGATGAGGGATTGGGAGTTTTTTCTCTAGTCGGGCCAAGTAAATCCAAAAGAAAAAAAAAACTCTAGATTTTGGGTTGGCCCTATAATCACTATAATTTTATCTTAATTTTCCAAGTACAAAAATCCAGAATTCATCCTACTTTGTTTAGAAATTTCCATTCTCTTTCTTATGCTGATTTTTTTTTTTTTTTAAATCAGTTTCAATGACTTCGTTTCTTGTATGCAGCAGAAAGAATCCAGTTTGGTCTTTGTAAGGAGTGAAAGACTAGGAAGGAAGTATGTGTTATGTAGCCAGCGTTTGGAGTTGGTGGTTTTTACTTTTGTTTACTGTGCTTCTCATTCAGCCCGAATGTCCCTATCTTTAACAGCTTTGGAGAAGCACCTTTGTCCCCAGAACTAGCCTCCAGGAAGGCTTGGATCCTAATAAGTTTGGAGAAATGGGTGCTGGCTGTCATCCATAGGAAAACGGAGCAAGTTTGCAGAGGTCCCGCTGCTTTTCTTGAAAGTTCTCTCCCCTCATGCACTGCTGTAAGCCATCCAGTGTTACTAGGGGCAGACACTAAGCAGAAAAATGAGGTTATCTATTCATCTTTCCCAGAAAGGCAGTCCATGAAATCTGAAGACTCCTGACCCATAAGCAGGGTGGCTCATCATGTTTCCATGCTGCCAAGTTGGAATGAAAGGACATTTAAATTTGTTGTTGTTGTTGTTGTTGTTTTGTTGTTGTTTCGTGACCACCGGATGAGAGGCATGGGCGGTCTTTCATTAGAAAATGCCCTGCCCTGGGCCGTGTACCACTCAGCAGCCAAGCATAGCCAGCTCTTAGTGGCCTTGCACGTGGTCATAATCAGTCAGATTGGAGTCGACCTTGTTTTCAAAATCCCGTTGTACTCCATCTTTACCTAATGAACTTACATCCAAGGGCAATGAATCGTGAGGATTGGTCCTTTTAGAATTAAAAACTAACACGTAAGCTTGGCGCTACCACTCTGGAACTGAAATGTACGGATGAAGCACAAAAACCATCGCTGGCGTAGTGACGACTTTAAATGTTTCATAACTTTCATTTTTGTGTTGATTTTGGTCAGCGTGATTTTTTTTATATTTACCTTTACAACTTTCAGTTCCACTAGTATTAGACATAAATGAGCAGAACAGACTTTCAGATTTTAGAGAAACCATGAATAATATGATGCATTTTCTTTTGTTATTCTCTGCTCTCTCATTAGAAACTATTTTTGCCTACCCTGTTATTTGTACCAGCCTGTCTGTAATACTGTAAATCTTCACTTTTTTTTTTTATTGGAATAAGTTCAGTTTCATTGTACGTGCAAAAGCTTTTGTATACACCACAACCAGCCGTTTAGGGTGATAGGTCGATTGTGCTAACATGTAGTTAGGGAGCAATGACATAGTGAGCTGAGGGCAGAATTTTGTTATGATTTTTCATAATTTGTTAGCGAACATCAGAAATGTTGTGTACAGATTTCTTCCTCGTCATGACCCCCAAGTTTTTGTATTTTCAGGTCTTCCTACCATGAGATCTTTCTTCTGAGAAAGATGGATTCTCAGAATTCTTCAGAATTTCCTCCCTTTCTACAGAATTCTAGGCTCTTCCTTACCCTGCTCAGGGTAAACTTGTTTTTGAGGGATGCCTCACTTTAGAAATAGGACTTGGTGCAGGAATTCAAATAATTTCAGAAAGATAAATACTTCCTTTTGAAGCATTTTATATTGATGTTCTAACACAGTAATATATTAAGCTTTTAGCTTTCTTATAACTCATTTTCTCCTAAAAACACCTACTTTTTAAATACTAAAAATATTCTGGAATTTAGGTTGTTGCGAATAGTCGTTACTTTAATTTTAATAGTTTGTGTAACATCTCCAGTAGTAATTATGAAGACTATCATACATGACTGTCGTATGCCTCTGAGTGATTATGTGAAGAGAAATTAAAATCTTCTAGAAGCATTTTTGATCACCTGATGCTGCAATTTCCAAACTAGAGTTGAAAAGCTCTCAAGGGCCCAGGGAACTTCGTCACCTCTGTTCCTCGTCACTGTTCCATCCAGAGCAGTTCTAAGTGTAAATTTTTCAGATGTCTTCTTCCATCTGACATTATTTTTAATAGAATAATTTTTTTTTTCGTGACTTAGAAGTTGAACAGAATAGGTAATCGTTAGTATTTTGTTTGAAAATGAAGCAGCATGCAGGTTGCCAACGGATATATTACATCAGCTATGCTTGACTGTCCCTCTTGAATAGAGAGTTCTTTTTCAGTTGTCACTTTTTAAGCCTACCCATCAGTATTTGTAAATACTCCATTTGTGCATATTGCAGTAAGGATATTTTTAAGGCGGGACTGGGAAAGTCCCTGATTCGAAAAGTGGTCTCACGTCCCGTCCCCAGATGGGTAACTAGTGGGAGGACCGCTTCCCTCTGTGAGTGTGGCCATCTCCTCTTCATATTCAATACATATCAGCTGTCCCTCTGTGCAAAGACATTGGGGCTTTCCTGTGCTTCTCCAAGACACTGCAGCTTTGGCATTAGAGGAAAAAGAAGCTAGCATTCACTGTACAGGCCGCAAGACTACGTTAAGTTCTACGGATGCAGTAGAAATGAGTCATTGCTGTGTCCCCAGCAGAGCGCTTTGCATTTAATAGGCCCGGAGGAATATGTTTTTAATTCATCGTTGGCCTTCTTCAGTATCATCATGTTAAAATATGATTCAACTCTAACTTGAAGATGTTTTGAAATCCTTCTAAAATTGTAGAAGTTGGCAAATCTTGGAAGAATGCAAATGTGCATTCTTAACAACTAATGAAGATTTTAAATGACCCAAACCAGATCTCATTTTTTAAGAAACGTCCAGTTCTATAGAAAATTTGGCATTCGGTTAGAATGGCTTCTTTATTCAAGCAGTTCTACAATAATTTGAAAATGCAAACCAGCCTACATTTATGATAGTCTATGGAAGTTTCACGAAAACATTACTTCATCGCAAACAAAGAAATTATTCATTGCTTGTTAGGCAGCATCGCAACATCTGCCCACTATTGACTTGTCCATTTTTATATTGTTTGAGAATATGATATAAATTTAAAAAATTATTGATTTCTTTTTAGTTTAAAATAGTATTTTGCCCCATTGGAATTGGCCCCAAAGTGAGATAAATACGTTTTAAAATAAACTCTTTTCATAATATATTTACTATCCTTTGTCGGTCTGTTAGGTGATCTAAGACTTGATCTAAGACTTGTTTTCAAAATGGAAATTAATTGTCTTTAAAATGAAATAATGCCCTAACAGAGGTTATAGTTACACATATATGGGATATACATATATATATATACATATATATATGTATATATGTATATTTACAAAATTTGATTATGGGTCAAATTTTGAATATATAATGCATATATATGTATATATATATCACTAAGCGAAGTCTCAGTGATGGTATTGTGTTATAAAGGAAGTCTGTTTGTTTCCGTAATGTGACTCACATACACACATCTTTTAAATGTACATTTGTTACATGTTAATCTTTAGAGTAAAATATTTAATGACTAAAAAATTCCGAATAAAAACTGTCAATTATGCTTAAGTTGAACTGTGGAATTTGCAAAGCCATCATTATAGAATTGACCCAAAGTTCTCAGAAATGTTCTATAACCAATCATCCTTTTTTTTTAGATGGAATTCAATTTTCATCATCATAGGCAAATGGATGGATATCTATGCTGTTATTCAACAAATCTTTCCAAAATGTAGTTCAACCATTTGAAAGCATAAATACTAAAAATATTCTGTTTTTTAAAAATATAAGTTGACGTCTTTCAAAGACAAAGGTGAGGAATTCTTTGCATTTTACAATATTTTTTAAAAATTCAATAAACCACTATTACTAAGGTATTTTAAAAAGATTTTGCCCCAAATATCCACAGGGAATGAGTAAGGAAATAAATGACCATTTTTCTCTAGTCAGCTGGTGTTAAAATTAATGGGATTTTTTATTTATAAGGGATTCTTTATTATTAATGAACATTTCTATTTGGAATAGTCAATATATATTTTATTTTCTTTTGGATGCAGTTTTTGGTCCCAACGCAAAAAGGACTAACTAAGATATGTTGATGTTACATGGAGAGAGAGTCAACGTTCAAAATTTTAGACGTAGACTCTTTTTATCCTGGTTGTCCACAGGTGATTTGCCATTAGTTCTTTGCTGGAATATTAAAACAATTATCACTCCCTTTTCTTATCCAGCATATAATGGACGTCAAGCGAGAAAAGACAGTCTCAAGCCCATTTAAACAGTGATGGAGTTCACTCTTCTCTGTCCCAACAGGCCAGTTCATGGAGAGAAATTAAACCACAGTCTAGAGGGTCAGAGTCTCCAGCTGGGGAATTAATGTCAAGACTCAAACCCGTCAGGGAAGTGTACATGGAAATCAAAGAGCAAAGGTAGGGTTGGTAGGTGGGAGAATAATGAGAGAGCTGATTGGGACGATTAGGTAAGAGGGGAATAAATCTCAAGTTTAGTTTTTAACTTGATCAGAGTCCTGCATCAAACATGATATCCTGAAAGAACTATTCACAGCAGTGTTCTTAGAGTGGTTTCTGAGACTATCTGAATTTTTGGATTCAGAAATGTGGGAGAAAATCATAATAGTTTAGCTCTAACTGTATATACATAATGCCAGTCTTTCCTAAATCCACATGTTTTTATCAAGTATGTATATAAATGAGTTTAGTACAGCCTCTTTATTACTAAGTTCAGTAATTCACTTTTCACAAAGAATTCCCTGCATATCATCAGCAATTTATATTTTTATCCTATTTAGTTTTAGAGGAGCTTCATATGGTGTATTGATACTAATAAGAGAATGAACGACCTTTTTAAAGAAATATTCATTTCCAAGCAAATGATTTATAAATGCAGTTATTACTTTTCCCTAATCCTAAAACACATGTACTTCTCTGAACTAAAATTAAATAGCTTCTACGATGTCTATTAGAGTTGGCTAGCTGTAATCATATTCGGAGGTGCTCTTAGTCAATCAATAGCCTCCACATATTTTAATTTAACAAAATATAGTGAAAACAGAAATTCCTGTGACCCACCTCATTACAGAATGCATTTAGGTAAATAGAAAACACTGACCCTGGTGTTGTGGTGATAGGATGGAAAACTTATCACAGATGTGGTTTGGATCGCAGCTCTTTCCACCAGCATTGCACTCCTGGGCAACCTACTTCACTTTTGTGAACTTCAATTTTCTTACCTGTGACATGGGAAAAACATTTATAGGGTTTCATAAAGTTTAAGGATGTAATTTCTGTATTGCACATATAACAGTGCCTTTTATGACACCGGTAAAATATTTTACATCTTTATATCCCATTTGTTTCTGGTGATGTAGAGATGATGGTTCTTTTTTTTTTTTTTCCTTCACTAATCAACGGACTCAAGTGTAATGGGTGCTGGGAAAAAAAAAAAAGCTTATGATAATGATGCTGATGATGATGAAAGCGTATTTCCAGGATTTTTTTTTTTTTTTTTTTTATCACATAGCTATAGAGACCATGGACAATTTGCCTAATACCACGTCTTATAGAAGCAGATTGTCATATTTCTCCCCACCTCCTGCCCCCAACATATTTGTGTTAGATTTTCTCACAGCTGCATCATGATTGACATATATCTCTATATATGCTCTCTTCTTATACTCATAATATCCTGGGAGTAGCAGCCCTGCTGTTTGGACCATGTTTTGTTTTCTGTCAGCATTGTTTCATAAGGATTTTCCTCAGTGGGCTAAACAGACCCCGAGTGGGAGGCTGATAAAAGCAGCCTCATCTTCATGCATCACTTTGAATGATTTCAAAGAGAAGAGAAGCAGCTGTGACAGTGTTCACACGAGCCACTCGGGGTGGTCTTATCTTTGTAGTCAAATAATAATAGTACACCCTGGCTTGCATTCCTCCACTCGAGAGGAGCAGAGTCGCCTAAGTGTCATGCGTTTTTATTCCTAAGCATGTCTGAAAGTTGGATCTGTGGTAAAGGGAATGACATCTTTACCTCCCTGGGTAATCTGTCTTCAAAGTAAATGTACAGAAGTGCTGTTTATAGATTTATTGTATGTCTGAATCAATATTTATTTTATACAGATTTTTGAACTAATGTGTAACAGATTGGTATTTACAAAGCAATCTGAAGGGGTTTTTTTTTTGTTTGATTAGTTAAAGGGATAGGAGAAGAGGAAAATAAGTCTTCTACATATGAGGAAGATCATTATAGTAGTAATATTCTGCTCTCCTATTGTAGATTTTTTTTTTTTTGCCATTTTCTAGGCCATAAGCAATAGTTACATATTTGAAAATGTCCTGTGTTAGAGTTATTTTCTAAAGTGACTGAGCGATACAAGTGATAAGACCAGACGATATAAGAAGGATATAGTTGAACTTCAGAATATTCTACATGGTTTAGCCTAACACAGTGCACGTACAGATGAGAGCCATTTACCCACAGACAGACAAGGAGACACTGCACTGACGCTCCAATAGTTCTGTGTCGAACAGTCATGAATTTAAAACTATGAAAATTAAATTCCTTGAGCACGTGGCTATGTCATTGCATCTCTTCTAGTTTGTGATCTCACTCTTGCCCCCGAGTTCTCCCTCCGTCTGCCGTCACGCACAGCACGTGGCGATGACGTGAATGAGTGAGATAAAAGGTGAATATACCACATGATGTGTTATGTAAAATGCAGTCTTCGAATGAATGGAATAATCGATCATCAGCGTGCTCAAGTATAAACTGTGTGTTTCTGAGCATCTATAAATGAAAAGCATTGAAACCCTTCAGGTTTCACAAGCAGTCATGGAGAAAAATGCTAAATTTGTTTTTATCGAATACATGTGTCTGGATAAGATATTCTCGATTCCAGTTTTTATGAGGAATTTAGGCATTTGTACAAACTCTTGATCTGTAACAAAAATTATTTGCTCAACAGATCAAGATCAGAGATACATTTATATTTTAACCCAGGCAATTTTGGACCTTTAAGTAATAATAACAAAACAAAGAAATCAAGTGGAATTTTAGTAGAAATTATTTTATTAATATGTCTACTAGCATTTAACTAAATGAAACAGATTTACCATTTCAGCTGTATTTGATAACATTAGGCTTTCACACAAAGACACAGGAGGTGTTATTTTCCTGCTCATTCTTGTGGATTTTACTGCTTTCACTAAAGAGAAAAAATTCTTGATCTCCTCATTGCAGCTCAGATTTAAAGTGTATCAACTAAAGCATACATTGTTGAACTGCTGGCATGTGCTCTGTGCAGAGGTTTGAACCAGGAGGCTTTGCAAAGAGGCCAGGCCTGCCTCCTGGGGTCTGTTGTCGACCACAAACGTGCTTGTCTGCTTGTCCATCGTGGGAAGTGGTCTCAGTACCTCTCAACCTTGTTGGTCAGATCCTTTTGGTTAATGAGCTGGGCCATGTACCCCTGGCCCTTCGCGGATGGAGGGATGGCTAACTGCTGCACGGAGCTGTGAGTATTTCCGCTTGCCCTTTGCTGTTAGTTTCTTATGTGGTCATTTAATCTCAAAATACATAACTCCAACTAGAGTTCTTTTAAGTAAGCCAGCAAGGAGGACAAAACCCACTATTATTATGAGTGTGTAGTTAGGAAAACAGTAAATGGAACTTCAGTTGACTGATTTTAGCTTTTTTTCTGTTAGAAAGAATTATGTTTAACTTAAAGTTTCTATATTTGAAGTTATTGGGACTTGTTATTATAGACAAATCATCTGTCATGTTGTGCGGCATATGATTTTCTATTACCAGTTACATCCACGCATTCTGTCTTTCGTGAGGACTTGATGTGGGGTCATGAGTTCAGGAGCCAAAATTATATCTGATAGTAAAAAAGGCAACTAGAAGTGGAAAGTAAGCCATTTACATGGTACTTTCATTCTGGGTATTATAACTCGTACACACTCGTTCGCTATACAAAATGTGGTCGAGTATTTCAGCATTGTTTTCCTTTAGAAAGTAGTTAATTGTGCATGAGTAATGATCACTACTGCTGTATGCTAAATACATGACCGGAGTTAGTAGCCAAATGTCATCAGCTAATAGAAGTGGCAGCACAGACATCCGCAGGTTCTGCTTAGCATGCTGACACAGAGTAGCACCTTTCCTGCCCCCAGAGGTCCTTGAGGTAGGTCCCGGGACCGTCTGCAGTTTCCTGATGAGAAGTGTCATAGATAGGTGGAGGTAACTCACCCAAGGTCATTAAGGTCAAATGTAAAAAATTTCTTACTGTAGTAGATTAGGTTATTTGTTAAATACCCTTGGTTTTAGAGATGTTATTGTTTTCCTACTGAGTTCTCCGTTTTAGAATGCTAAGCTAGCAATACACGCTAAAAGCCCATATATCTCTAAAATATACTGCGTTCGTGTATCTTTGCTAAATGGGGCAGTTTAAGACAGTACTCTGCCTATATGTGCAAATGCAAATGATCTTTTTCAATATGGCTCGTCACTGCTACTCAGTATGTTGACTAATGAATAATATAAGATATATCAGTCTTGAAAACATAACTACGAGATCATTATTTATAATTCTGTGGTCTGATTTTCCTTTTAAATCAAAAACATATACCTTCTGTTTGTATGAGTGTAGTAACCCAAAAGAAAATTAGAAGCTTCAAAGGGAAAACTCAAAGAGTGGATAACCATCAGAGGAAAATCATACTTGCATAGAAATTAATATTGAAACCTGCCAGTGATACCGGCATTCAGAGAACAAATATGTTTATGCGTTGCCTATTTTGTAGTGGTTTTGTTTTTGGTTTTTGGTTGTTTTTATTTATTTTTTTATTTTGCTTGTTTATCTTTCTTTTACTCATAGGCCTTAGCCTGGATCTCCGGGAGAAATAATTCCAAAATTTATACTCCTTAACCCTGACTCCCAAAACACTACTTCCTGACGCTCTGCTGGAGTCCAGTCACCCACATTTCCAGGGTGGATTTTCACACAGTATCACATGCCATCCCAAACTCAGGTGCCCCGAAGCCCCCCCTTCCCTCCTGCCATCCGTTTCCCGCGGTTCGTTCACTTGCATTCAGCTTCTCTCTCACGCTTTTCTCTCGACCCTCTGACAGGCTGAAGGCTCACGCTGCCTTCACAGTGTTTGTTCTCTTCTCCACGTTACCGGCACCGGCACTTCCGTCACCCTGGGGGTGATGATCTCTCTCCCCTGGACGCAGGGGAGAGAGACGGAGACCTGGATTAGGAGACTTGGAGGCAGCCTGTGCGGGCTTCCACGCTTTACCGGCTCCGTTAACTTCCCCATCCTGCAAACGCGGGTGGGAGCATTTCCCTCCCAGGCTTGGAAAGAGGCAAAAACCACGTCAGACTCCAGTGTTTGGAGCAGACGCGGAGGCCGCACGCTGGCCACTATTGTCCCTCTCCCTCAGTACAGTCCTACTGTTAGGTCGCTATTTCTCACACGAGTTACTGATTCGGAAACTCATAATGAGGCGGCATGTCCAAGGCCCTGGGAAACAGTGCTGTCCTCAGGGAGCTCACAGGCTCCAAGAGGAGGCTGACGGCTGAGGGATAAGTTAATGAGCTTGTACTGTTTGCACATAGGCACCTAATCGTGGTCACTCCCCCTCTCTACTGTGTTTGAAAAACTCAACATACCTTTGGGAGAGGGGGACGGGTTGTAGATATACAGGAGGCACGATCATCTTTACTTCATTAAAACTTCAGTTTACTGAAGATTATAAACATGTAAAATATGGTTCTGCTTAATTCTCGGATAAATATTTATGGCTATGAGTACACTAATGTGTATTGTTTCAAGTACTTTTCACTAAATTCAGTGTCAAATTGCTAGTTACTGGATGGCTAAATATTGCATTTTTCCCCAATGGGGCAAATTTTAACTCAATTAGCTGCAATGAATATGTATTAGACCTCGGCCCTCTCAGAGAGGTACTGTGATAGATGTTGGAAGGAATTCAAAGATAATAAAAATGCGTCTGTGTTCTTGGGGGTTCAGTCAGTCACCAGCTAAGCAGATGAAGCTATTACGCACACGAAGCGGTTCAGTGTCACGTGCGGCATGAAAGGTCTAAACGAGGGGCGGTGGGAATAAAGGGGGCGCGCTCCACCAGGCTCTGCCGTTGTGAGAGGACTGGTATCCGTAGTCAGGGGTGAGTGGGGCCCCCAGGCCCCTGAGAGGTTTGGGAAACACACAGTCACGTCTGCGTTTGAAAGCTGGGGTGGCCGGTGCCGAGAGGTGAGCTCCTAGATGCTCACGCAAGCCCAGCTGCCTTGGGCGGGGCCTGCATTAGGCGGCATCAAAAATAAAAAGCAGAAAGCATGAACTTCGCCCGAACGGGAAGGACACGCAACTAAATGGTTGATTGGAAAACTGTGGTATTTGCAAACTTTGGGATATTATAAACCACAAAAGCCACATAGAGACGGGTCCATTCGCACCCCTGGTAGAGCAGGGTCTGCCCAGGATGGCGTGTCTGACCTGAGCTTTGTGATGGAGAATCGGGAAAGTTGGAGAGACGTGGGCGATCACGGACATGGCCGTAGAAAGGAGACCACTTTCCTCCCTGTAACGTTTGCTGATCCGCCGTCCTCCTGTGGCCCACGTCAGTCACGAGCCCTGTCCACTCGTCCTCCCGTGCGAGCCCCAGACTCACCGGGGTGGACTTCGGTCCCCCTGAAGCACAGGGACTGCCGCGTGCCGTGGGAGAGAGGCTGTTAGGTTCACGCAGCCCTCGACCGCTTGAGCAGAACGTTGCCGGTTTGAGTTTTATGTTCTGTTATTCTCCTGACGATGCATGTGGACTCGAGTCGGACGCCGTCACCGAAGGACCTTTGCCGCTGTCTGGTACCCAGTTGCTGTTCTTGTCTTGGTCACGCTGCTCCGGAGGCGCGACCTACTGATGATGCCACCTACGAGTCTTTCTATCGCGCTGCTCCCCTGCGGCCAGGGTTCCTCCTCCGAATGTTTTCATTCTCACACGCTCCCCCTCCTCCTTTCCCTCCTCTCCCCTCCGCTCCCCTCTGCTCCCCGCCTCTCCCCTCCTCTCTCTCCCAGCTTCTCTGGCTACAGATTACATGGAGGTTTTCTCTCTTTCCCGTGTCTCCTTAGCAAACTCATGGCGTCAACTGTCACGTTTACGGGGAGCACTTTTTACCTCTCTCTCTTCTTCACCATCATGTTCCAACTATTTGCTGGAAATGTCTACCTGGAAATTTAGCCCCCAGGCCACTTCAGTCCACCCCGTCCGCTGAAAACGTCATGAACTAGACATTTCCGTGCACTATGCGTGCATCGTGCATCGTGGGGAACACGGCAGGGCACTTTAAGAATCTGTTGGAAGGGAACCGCAAGTCGACTATGGATCACTGAAGGTGTCACCGTGGAAGTGATACTTAAACTGCAGCTTGAAGGGTCACTTGAAATTAATCAGGCAGAGTTCAGCGGTCAGGAGGCAGCGTTCCAAGCAGAAAGAATACCTCACAGAAATGCCCCAAGGTGGGAGGGTAGGACTCTGAGGAACTGGAAAAAGAAGTTAATTGAGTTAGCACTTGGAGGGCCGAAGGGAAGAAGCGAGGGCCGACTGTGACGACCTCGCCTGGGTGTGTGCGCAGAGCTCCAGGAGGAGGCGGAGAGGCTCTGTGTTTCCCACACCTAAAGGAAAGCCACTTTCCATCAAATTACTGATTTGATCATATTTGCGTTTCATAAGAAGGCTTTTAGCCGAATCGAACCGTGAGTGGACGCAGAGACCAGTCAGACGTTGAGGGGATCGTGGTCCTGGTAGCTGGGCACAGAGGACACGGAGCCCCGGACTAGATGGTGGCAGCGAGGTCGAGGACGCGTGGCCAGGTGGTGCTGGCGTCTCCTGGCGAGTCAGAGGTGGGTGTGAAAGGTGACGGAAGTGGCAAGATGCCGGCTACGTTCTGCCTGGAACAGCTCCGTGGATGGCGAGTTAGGGAGCCCTGGCCGCGGGGCGGCGAATGCAGTCTGCACCCGGTGCGGGCGCGGCCCCCACGGGCAGCGTCAGGCGGGCGGATGTTCGCATCGGGCGCGCAGCGGAGCCGTCTGGGTTAAAATGCAGATTTGGAGTTGAGTGATCACGGACGTAGCCTGAGAGCAGTTTGTCCAGGGTGGGCTCGGTCTCAGGGGTGAGCAGGGTGGTGAGCAGGGTGGGCTCACTCTCAGGGGTGAGCAGGGTGGCGAGCAGGGTGGGCTCAGTTTCCGTGTGAGCAGGGTGGGCTCGCTCTCGGGGGTGAGCGCCGTCACTGCAGCCCAGAACCCCCGCCCCAACTGGAGTCCTCTCCCTCCTCCTTTCTGGCTCCCCATGTGTGAACCGATAGTTGATAGTCGATAGTCGATAGTCAATAGTTGATAGTGGAGTCTTACCAGTTTTTCTCTCTCGTGTTTCTTGTTTGCACCATCATTTCTGTTTCCAGCGTCTAATCAGTTTCTTATTTCTCACCAGAACTACCGCAGATTGGGGGGTAGCGGGACCGGTTGCCAGGAGGGTCCCAGGCCACTGCGGGAAACTAGGGGTAGCTGTGGAGTGGGAGGAAGATGGGTGGAGTTAAGGACCGTGGGGTATGGGAGGGGGTGGAAAATGGGTATGGGATTAAAACTAGTAGGGGATGCATTAGAAATGCTTCGGGATGTGCGTGTACTAGAATCCTTTTTTGCCCTTCGTTCTTAACATAGCGAATGTGCATCAAATGCTATCAATTCGTTTTACCACACTGCTCTTCAGAAGCCTCATCCATCACTGACAGTTCTTTTAATTAAAGTTGACTTGAAGCAATTTTCGATAGAGCTATGGATTAAATATTTGACATTTAAAAAATACTTTACATATATTAAACTATTTAATATTTATAAAAATTCTGTGAGACGCTTACTTATATCATCGTATTTAACAGATGAGGAAATTGAAGAAGAAACGTTATGGCGTATCTCCTCCAAGGTCACGCAACTCGTAACTGTCAGAAATAGATTTAAACGCAGTTGTTCTAGGATCGGGGTCTGTATTCTTGTCCAGGAAATAAATGATCGCATGTGTTTTAAGCACCCACTAATGTACTGGGAACAGTAGGATATACAGATATGCATGACTTCATAGTTAAACACACACAGCTATTTAATGCATATATTAAATATATGTTAAAGTACACATAATATTTTAAAACTTATAGAAACAGAGTAGAAAAGTGGTTGCCAGGGCCTGGGAGTTGGGAAATAGGATGGAGCTGGTAAAAGGGTACAAACTCCCAGCTGTGCGCTGAATGAGGTCTGAGGATGTAATGCATAGCCTGGTGACTATAGCTGATAATAACTCCGTATCGTATGTGAGAGTAGAACTTAAATGTTCTCGCCCAAAACAGAAAAGGTAACTATGTGAGGTGATGGATGTGATGATTAACCTGATGGGGGGGATCCTTTCACTATGTGTACGTATATTAAATCACCATGATGTATGCTTTACACGTCCTACAACTTTACATGTCAATTATACCTCAGTAAAGCTGAAATTTAAAACAAACAAACAAACACTTGAGGCTTAAATATCAGGTAGGGGAAAATAGAGAACAGACTCAGTATCTAGGTTCAAAACCACATAGAGAAAATTAAGAAGTTATTTAGTTGTTCAAAGTGGATTGAATTCAACGAGCGATGGTTGAAGTAAAAAAGATGTTTCGTAGGAGAAATTCAAGGGCGATCATTACCGTTTATAATCAGACATCTTCAACAGTCACCTTTCTTCCTTCGGTACCACATAAGGAACTGCTGCTAAGTGGGATATACAGAAATCGAGGTGGTGACTTTTGCTCACAAATTTACGTAGTTTTAAATCAGGAGAAAGTGTGTGTGTGCACGTGTGAATGTGTGCATGCGTGTGTGTGTGCGCGCGCGCGTGTGTGTGTGTAAGTGTATAAATCCCGCCCTGTCTCAGGCAGGTAGACATGAGACAGTTTCCTGCCCGATGGTGAGGAGCTTTCTAAATCTGCCAGTCCAGCTTTTCTTCCCCCTTCTGTTTTACATTTTATGTGACCTAAATAGTCAATTTAGTATTTGTTACTAGTTTGGAAATTATTTTTCTGGAGCCAATATGAAGTGTTAAGTATTTATAGACAGAAACTTTGGCAGAGGCTATAGAGAATCTTGAAATGGCCTTTCACCGTGGCAGAAGAGCTTGAACAGATTCAAGTGCAAATCCAGATTTGTAGAGTAAGTGTGGGTTTGTGGAAGTTAAGTGTATGATTTAAAAAGTCGGTTTTTCCAGCAGGACCTAGTGATTTTTAAATAACTGCGTTTTTTTATCCGAATCGCTTGGAGGGAAGCTTCATAGCTTTAGTAGTAAACAATTTATGCAGTTAAAATATGAAAAAGACAAAGAAAAGCAAACTAAAAGGACGTTTTAGAGTAGAATGGGAATTGAGCCAATGAGTCTGACTGGTAGAGTCTTTGGAGGGGAGCCAGATGTCTGTGATATTTCTCTAGTTAGGATATATATATGTGGTATTGGATAAAAAAATGTTAACTCTTTCCATTAAATTTGAGACTTTCCTCATTCTGAAATTCAAACTGAATGCAAATTAAGATTTTTAAGAAGTAAGATTACAAAATAACCACATGCACACATGACATTTGGCAATGCTTAAGATCTCTCTAAAATGTCAAGATAGGAAAATCTCCAAAACTTTTTTGTTTCCTGAGGAAAAGAGAAAGTTGGATTCTAGCCAAATGCCTGCTGAGGAATTCTTCTGAGAATTTCTGGAAACTGAACTTTTTTAAGGTAATCAGGTTTTCCATTCTTGCGTGGCCCTAAATGTTACTTGAGTAAATTTAAAGTCTCATCTATTCGTGCCTCGTTATTGTACATCCTTAAGAGTTAAGTGGTCGAGTTTCACTTTGGCGAGATGACAAAAGAATATATATATTGTGTTTGGCACTACGCAGTCTTAGAATACTTCAAGAACAAATATGCCATGGGAGTTCTATTATGTAGCTTGAATTATATTTTTCATGTATGATATGTATCTCTCCTTTTGTTAGACAACTCTATATGTCTTTTGCTTTTCTATTAAAATAAATACACATCAGATACCTGATATACATATGCTATGGTTGGAGGGCGTAAGTGAGATGTGATATCAGGTAAATAATGTAAAATCAGCAGATCTCTCATTTAATGTAATAATCTAAATCTTATCAACATGGCGTTTTAAAGAGGGAGCAACTGTCTACCGCCAGGAAGGACCCCAAAGAAAAATGCCTAGCTTCCCTGAAACAATTTGGGAGATTACTATCCTTTCTATTAATTAATTCATTCTGTTGTTTAATGTAAATATTGAAGATTTGGCATAGCATTGAGTTTTTTTTTTTTTTTTCTTAAGCATACGGGTCTTTCATGCCGTCATCCCCAGAACTAAAACTCTGTATCCATTAAACACTAACTCTCCATATCTCCCAACCCTTCCCCTCCTTCGTGTCTCTCTATGACTTTGACAACTTTCGGTACCGTATATAAGCAGAATCATACCATAGTTTTCTTTGAGTGACTGGCTCATTCACTTTGCACAATGTCTTCAGGGTTCATCCATGTCCGAGTTTCCTTCCTTTGTAAGGCCGAATAATATTCCATCATATGTATATACGCATTTTATTTTGCACGCATCTATCAGTGGACGTGCGGGTCCCTCCCATCTTTTGCTACTGTGTGCATAGACTTTTAATACATGATCCTTTAATAAGGACCTGGGAACCTAGGAGTAAATAAGATCAGCCATATGTCTCTCTTGGGGGGATCAATTGTGGGAGAGAGATGGATAATGGATAGGCAAATGGATAATGATGGATAGTGAAGTATTTTAGGAATTTTAGGAATAAAACTAGTATTTTAGGAATAAAACTAGTCATAATGCTGTGATGGAGAATGAGGCAGGTGTGCGGAGAACACTCTTTAGATAAGGTCATTAGGAAAAGCCTCCCTGAGAAGGAGTCATTCAGCGCCCCCACCTCATCAGGGGAGAATCACGTTCTCTTTGTTGGCTCTTATCCGTAGCGTCTTGTGCAGAGACATTCACTAACTGTTTGTTGAAGATGAAAAAAGCACAGTGGAAGGACAGTAAATAGGTCTTTTCCACGTGAGGGAGCTGTCACCTTGCCCCACGCCCCAGGTCTCATCTGCTCCCAAGGTTCCTTTTCCCGCATCTCCCCAGGCAGCCTTCGGAAAGTGGGAGGCTCAGGGTTTGAAAGAGGGAAGATAAATAAGTAAGTGTGAATCACCATTAAAACATTTTAATGGATATTTTACTTAATCTTTACAGCTACCTGAGATAGTGTGACAGGAATTGTTAACTACATGTAATGAGTTTGGTCACACAGCTAGAACTGGCTTTAAAAGAAGGGAGGGGGCTTCTCAGACAGTCCTCTTCTTACATTATGATTCATGGTTTCATTAATGTTGACTGTGGAATTTTTTTCAGAATGCACATCACAGTTATTTACATAATTTTAGCTTTTCATTATATTGAATTTTGAAATAGACTAAAGAACATAATAGGATTGACCACCATTAATAATCTAGTATGAATCATTAAACAATTTTTTTCCTAAATGATACAGATTTGAAATGTGTTTTTAAATTTCTGTGAAAGCTAGATGATAATTTGATTTAAACTTGTTGTTTGACTTTATTTTAGTATAATAATAATAATAATTCAACGGATTGTTCGAATCAGCATCGCCATGGTGTAGCTTCACGTACGTGAGCGCGTCAACATGAGTGTTTTCCTCCACTTCCTTTTTTGTCTTGATTTTATCTTAATTGCTCTAACAAAGACATATTTTATTCAAAAGGAGTTTTAGAGATCAGAATAAGGGTCAGATCTCTAAAAATGTTCACAGTTATGACTGTGTGCCTAAAACTGGTCCTTCTAAGAAGTGAAGCTTTATTTCTGTTACCAGCTTCTGTGTGTGTCCGTGCGCATGTGTGTGTGCATGTGCGTTGAATATTTGTGTTGTGTTGCTTACAAATGGCACTTCAGCAGAACACCATTCAATGATACTAGTGGTCATGTCAGTTCTCCCTTAATGAGCACTAACTGCATGCGTTGGTGACTTAGCAATTTATAAAACCAATGAAAATAAAGATGGTTCAAATTATATATTTGCTATTGTACATGCAGCTCATTTTTTTTTCAATTTTAATGAGAGATAATTGACATACAGCACTATATAAGTTTCAGGTGTACAGCATAATGGTTTGAGATACATTTACAATATCAAACACATAATATGAAAATCGATCCGCATATTAGCTATAAGTAAAAAAAAAATTTATTAAGTTCCTTCTTGGTGATTCTAAGTTGCAAGTATAGTGAGAATGTTTTTACTGGCCATCTCTTTTGTCTTAAAATTTAATGACATAACACATTTGGTGAAGCAGCTAAATTATTTCTCATGCATATGTTTGCTTAAGGCAGTTATTACTACAGAAAGGGCAAAAAATGATAAAGATTATATTTTCTATCCTGTTTCACCTGTAGCTCCAGTGAGCCTTTCCTTGAGTGTTCATCTCACCAAATGGCCATTTTTATGTACTCACTCAGGATTTGGCGACCTACTCGGGTGCCCTGGTGAATGAGGTTCCCTGTTGTTTTGGCCTGAAAGTGTGTATTTTACAAATTCTGTCTGGGGATTCTAATTTGTAAACATAGTTTAAAACCATGACGCTAGAAGTAAGTAAGCCCTTTTATATCTCTGCCCTGGGTTCAGTAGTTTTTATTTTCCAATAGATGTCTTTGTAACTTGGCTCAAAAGATTTTTCTGACTTTTCTGGATGATGCCATCCAGAAAAGCATTTTAAGGAACAACTTAATTACAACTTTTAACCAATTATAAGATTTTATTAACAGGCGTTTCAATGTGTGATAATTATTAGTAATTACTTAGATTTACAGCCACCTGCGCACGTTTATAAAAAACCTATTTTTATGATTGTTGTATATGTGCCTGTACTCTTTTTGGATTTGGGGCCTTCATTTATAAATGAAGAAGTTGAAGCTTTGAAAAGGGTGATGGGTGACGGGACAATGGCCTCAGGGCTGGAACACAGGGCTAGAACCCAGGTGCCTATGCCGCATCTCACCCCGCTGATACAGAACTTACCTGCAGCAAAACGACCTCTGCCAAATCCAGCTTTTACTATTAATTTGAATTCTATTGGGCATGCAATTAATTTGCAATTTTTATCGGTTCTTCATTTGTATAAGAACGATATATTTACAAAATGTTTACCAAATTTATATTTTTACGTATTTAAGATCATACCGTTTCCGCTGCGGATTTTGCTATTCTTCCCTACCCCTATGTTTTCTTGCCTACCAATGAATACTGTTTCTGAAACTAGCGTCAAAACAAGTTAATTTGGGTTTTTCTAAGATTTTCTTAAGCCCCTAGAAACTCTTAAATATATTATTTTATGAATATTAATGGACACATACTTGAGTGGTTATTTATTTTTTGTTACATATATTCTGAATAATCATGCACATTTAAAAAGCTAAGTTATAAACCCATCAAGCTTTTAAAATTTTGCATTTTTTACAGGTAAATTTTGCTTTTCCAGAGCACTGAACCTCTAAGAATTAAAATCTGCTCCAATCATAAATGAACAGATTCAAAAATGTTGGGAAACCCTCAGCAACAAAATCAAAATTAAGATATTTTAGTTGATTTTACTATTACCTAAACAAATAGGAAATAATAAGTTAATGTTTTAAAAACATGCATTAAAAGCAGAGAAAACCTCGTTCATTTATTCACACAACCATTATTTCTAGTAGGTAACCGAGTGCAAATTCTCCGCTGTTAGTTCCTCTAATAAACAATTTGCTCTGGCAGAAAACCTGGAGGAACCCTGCAGGTAGGCACAGGGTCGTAACAACTAATGGGACATACAGAGCAAGACTCGATCGCCCCACTGCTCAAATCTTACAATTTAAAAGATTTCATAGACATGAGCATAGATGTTACCAGACAATAAGTATGCCAGCTCTGCCCCACACAGTCTTGTGACAGGAGTTAGCTGCATTACTGGTTGTCTATATTGTCCTGAGTCGGACACATAGATCAATGCATTTAAGGATATAGTCTTTTTAAACCTAGACTGTCTGCAGCAAACTGTTGTTGTTAAGAGCCCAATATAAAGGATAACTTTAAGAATGTCAGAACACGAGGTAGATGAGGTCAGAAAATACGGTTTTGTTCATTATTATAGGTCGACCACTTAGAATAGCGGATATTAGACCTTAGGTAAATTTTTGTTGGATAAATTAATGAAATGTAATTATAGCGGCATAGTTGTTGCTCATAAAGCTAATAATACGTGACAGATCAGCCATTTTTAATATAAAAATGAGCTGTGATTTAATATTATTTGCCGAGATGAATACTGGGTCAGAAGCTTTGTTCCTTTTCACAGATGAGTCATAAACTAATTTGAAAATCATAAATGATCCCAAATTAGGTCCCCAAATGGACAGTTATTAACTGTAAAGTGTTTTCTTTTAATAAAATAATATTTGTGTTGTTTTAGATTCTTGTCTTCAATAATTTTATTCATATCTTCTTGATTTTTGGATTTGTAAGCTTATTTTTTTCATTTGACCAAATAAATCTTTATTGTCACTCCTGCTAACCAAACTGTGCAATGCAATCTCTCCACATTTAACAACATTCAAAACACTATCCAATAAACTAAGAGAAAAATTCCAGATTCATTACTCACCATTGTGCTATATATAACTTAGATTACTTTCTCAGTTGCTACTATGAATATTTTAAATATGGAGGTAAACTGAACTGAGAAGATTAAAGTTTTCTAAAAGATAGTTCCTTTGGCTATGGAGTGACCAGGAGTTTATGAAAATTGATTGATTTGCAACTTCACTGGTTGTATTGAAAGTCCATTGTGTACAAATAAAGATGCATCTTGTGAAGAAGAAATGTATCTACACAGTGTTCAACAGAAAACCCTTGATTAAGTGAAGTGTATTAACTGGTTAGAGACTCCAATCTATTTCTTTGAATTTGCGATTATGTGGAAACATAAAGCTTTAGTTCTGACAAAGAATACACTTAAAAAAAAATGAGACTTTTTTAAATTGATATGATTAAAAACATTAAAGAGAATGAAAAATATTAACATACTAATAAGCTAACTTTTGAAGAGTGAAAGTAATAAATTATAGAATTCTAAAAGAAACACATTGATATTTTCTAGTATATAAGTTGTATGTACCTAATATTTCTCTTCACATTTTGAACTTATTTCATACTTGCTATATTTTAAAGGACCAAATTTCTAGCTTGTATTTACCATGCTTGTAAGAAGTTTACTCAGGGAAATTAGGTAGCTGAGGATGATTATCTACTAAAAAGATATAAATTGAAAGAAGTAAACTTTGGCTGTTTTGAGTACTATTAATAACACTGAAATAATATTAAAAAGTCAAGTCACTTTTGTCACAATGAATAGTTTATATTGTGTTTTTTTCAAAAAACACATTTAAAACTAAGGGCCTTTCAAATGTACAATTTTTTTTCGTAGTTTAAAAAGAATTTTATGTGAAAGTTTGCAATGTTTTTTCACATATAATACATAGAATATTAAAAATTGTTCTCAATAAAACATGTCAGTAATGCTTAATCACTTTTTAGAATTAGTAAAAATGTTAATGAAGATGATTAAAACTGTAGTTTAGTCTCTTATTAAAAACTATTCTCTGATTAACTGAACAAACAATAATAGGCTTGAATCTAAATATAACCACTAGAGGAAGGGTATTGATTTCCTGTAACATTTATTAACATATGCAGACTGGGAGAATTCTGTTAGTCTAGACACAACTGCAATGCTTCTTTCGTCTTCCTTATTAGTTTTGACAGATATGAAGTGCTTGCAATTCTGGTTCCAGTGAACCCCTTACTCAGCAATAGTTTAATTTTTGTATGCTTATTAGGTGTTTAAAAAATGTAGTAGTTTCTTAAATGGAAGTATGGAATAAAACTAGTAATAGAACATTATACAAAACATGTTTCTCTCTTTTTGGTTTCAGTGAAGAGATTACACCTTTGAAAATAGGTATATTTTCCAATTTTTATTTAAAAAATAAAATTCTTATTGAAAAATAAAATCAAAGCATGTATTGATATCATCCTACCCATAGTTACACAGTCATGAATTGAGGAGTAAGAGTGGATTGGACAAAATAATCAAGCCATGCTATTTTATGGAGATGGTTAGTTGTAGTCCCTAAGTTACAATTGGCATGTGTTTTTCATCACTCTTTAGTCTTACATAATAAATTTCATAAGTATACAGATGTTCTGTCATATTTTGTACAATTTCTTCTTTCTATGGGGAGAATACCTTTATGGAGC
Organism: Pteropus medius; assembly: GCF_902729225.1. Lineage (NCBI taxonomy): Eukaryota > Metazoa > Chordata > Mammalia > Chiroptera > Pteropodidae > Pteropus > Pteropus medius. Next base: position 3,523,627 of record NW_024348304.1, read on the forward strand.
GATTCTTAGATTTCTTGAAAATGAAATATTTTTTTCAAAGTTGTTAAGTTTCTTTCGATACTGTTATTTCACTAAAAAACTTTGGTGCTTTATCTTTGACAATGAGAAAAAGTAGACAAATAGCCTTCCATACTGAAACATCGTTTTAAAGAACATTTATTTTGTCATTTATTTCTTATTTTTGACATTTTCGAAATGTTTCTCTTATTTATTTTACTTCGGTCATCATCAGGGGTCATTCTTAGGACTTCTGTTACTTGATGTTATTGTCACAGTTGATGATTCACCCCACTCGCGTCCTCTGCTCTTAATTTTGCGCAGAATCACCATTCTCTTCATTTGCGTGTATGTGACAGCAAAATGTGCTACCGCAATGAGCATATTGGCTTTTAAGTCATTGAATAAACATATGTTAAGTGCCTCTTGGAAGCTCAGAGGAGAAACTGCCTTTCTGAGTTCACTGAAATAGAATTTCTAAATAAAATTACAGTGCACTGCAAATTTCTATTTTGACAGTTCGAGATTTTTAGAAGATATATTTTACATTTTATATCAGATAAAAACTATATTTTGGTTTATTAATGAGCTCATGCTGTTACATAGAAATGAAAGTTGTTATAGTTTTGAAGTTTAAAAAAATCCGCAAAACTCTAAAATGAGACTTTAAATCTTACAATTTGAGATGACTTTTAAAAATATATAAGGAAATAAAAGCAATACACTAATAAGCAACTAAAATAGAATAGCTGTAAGTCAAACCTTTGTCCTTTTGTATCAAGTACTAGAAATTTCCTCCAAGGGGGAGACTAATGTGCAAAGGTGAAATGGGGCAGTGGGATTGTTTTGGCATTGCAGTAATTCCTTACAAAAAGTCTAGCCAAGCCTCACGTGGGTATTAAAAAGCTACTGAAGATAATCTGTATATTCATGGGGCTGCGTTCTCTTATTATAGTTGTGCAATTATTGTTTTCTGGTAGTGTTTCCCAGTTTTTTATGATTTTCCATTCTTAAGAAAGACAGTATGTTTGACTCAGCCTGGCATGACTTGGTCCTCTTGGGTCAGGTGCTCCCACCTCCTTCCCCTGATCTTTGGCTTGTGGGAGGGGCGTGGGGAGCTCGAAGATCATGTCTCGTTTTGAGTTGTTTCTAAAAAATAGGTGTGTGGCATGTTAAGCGAATGAGAATGGAAAGTATTCCAAGGTAGGAAAATTTATTAAGTTCATAGTCATAAAACTTATCTCACAGGACAAGGCATATCACAGATATCAGTATATGAAAACTTTTTTCCTCTTCTTTTTGCCTCTTATTTTCGATAGAACAGTGTTCCATTGCTTAGAACATGAAAATTAAGGAAAATATTCCTTTTGACTTGTATCTGTTAACACATTCCACAATAATATTGCCTAGTAAAGAGCCACAAAAATCTCAAAGGCCTAGAGTGGTACATACTGACTGTTATGCATCTGTGGGTAGGTTACAGCTGGGCTGCATAGGAAGCTCTGCTTCAGGCTACAAGTCTCAGGTTCAGCCGTGCCCCCTCGCTCGGTGCTTGTTTCCGTCTGGTACGACTGGGCTAGCGGGGACGCGTTCCAGGGACTACGACAGAGATACGAGAGCAAGCACAGGTCAAGCCTCCGCTTGTGCTAGACTTGGAAATATCCCATTGGCCAAACGATTTCCTGGATGAGCCCAAGGTCAAGAGGCAGAAAGAGAAGCCCACCGTTCGTGTGAGGGGCTGCGAAGTTGCTTACAGGAAGGGGCGAAGAATCGGGGTCAGTGATTCAGCCCCCTGCCCTCCCCCCACCAGCTGGTATCCTTAATGGGAATCAATTACTTTTCTGTTTTCTGGAAGTCTTAATAGAGCCTTATATATTTTGTAAAAACCTATATCTGCTGGGCCAAAACAAAAATGAAGAAAAAAATCATAGATTAGTTGTTTATTTTATATGCATTTTCCTTTTGAGATGTGTCTGCCACATTCAGATCCACATCTACCGAAAAGTGTACAATGGGATGTTTCTGCAGAGTGTTTGTTTTGAGGAACAGTATAAAAATTTCCACAAGTTTCATATGCAACCACGCATATTTTTATGTGATCTTTTATTCTGCATTTACTTTGGGGCGTCCTAAAGAATCAGTTAAAATGCAGAAATTATGCAGTATTGATTTCAGGAAAAGTCGAAGTGGTTACACATGATTGCCTTTGCCTTAAAAGAAAACCTTATTTGGTTCTAATTTGAACAATATTGAAAGCACAACAAAACTAGCTTTTTATTATGTCACCACACATTGAGCGAGTTACGGAAAGTGTTTTATTTCGAGAACAGAGTTAACTCTGTCTGGTCCGCACTTCCCGCCATGCCTGTCACTTGGGGCTACTCTCCATCCTGCCCAGTCGCCATGCGTATCTCTTACCTAGTAAAGAACGGAAATCCTAAGAACATATTCTTCTGACTGATGGAAGAGTTTTAGTCGTGAGAGATTAATGTAATTGCTTTTGTTTGAGAAATATAATTGGTCACAGTTACATGTATGTAGTTTACATGAGAAATACGTTCTGTTTTAAAACTCATTATGTTGCTTTTTACTTCGCTTTAAAAAATTAAGCTAAAAAGAATCTAAAATGTGTATACTCCATTCTTTCCTTATATTCCATAATACTTGGAATAAAAACAGTGCAAATTCGTGTGAGAAAAATGCAGATATCTAAATTTGCCCATTACATAATTCGAATTTAAGGTATAAAGTTTGAAATGACAAAATATTTCCTAGCCTAAAACTCCAAAAAGATTATTCTAATTCCCAAATTAAGCGTCGCTTCCTCAAATATTATCTTTATATCCTATTCCTTTTGCTAAAGTGTTTTCTGTAAAGCAATATGATAGCATGGTGTTTAGTATATAGAAGATATTTTATTGCTCATCTAATAAAAGGCAATGATTTTTTTTTTCAATTTTTTTGTTGTCATTCTAAACGAAAACTATAGCCAAATGCAGAGGTTTACTTTCCGATGAACCCTAAACTTCAGTGGAGTCTGGACCTGCAGCAGGCCAATGTTCCAGGAATTCTTGGTTCACTGTTACTTGCAATCGGGGTTCTGTTTTCTCTAAGAGGTCACGCCTCGCCCCTGCCAGGCTTCTCTCGTATGGCATCATAGGCCTTTTCTCCAAAGTTTGATTTCTCCCATTTCCTTCAAGATTTCAGTTTGAAAGTTCACCAAGATGAGACGGTTCACTGTTGTTCCAGCTACCGCAGACTCTTGAATTCAGTTAGTTATACATCATAAATAAATAAATAAATACCTAAAAGCGTTGTTCAGAGTATGAGCAGACCTCGCAGACCTGTGCAGTCCAGACATTGCGTCCCTGACATTTAGGACTTGGAAATGTAAACTGTTCTTTGCTAAAGGACTTCTCATAACTAAAATGTGAGTCACTTGTAGACCATAATAGATTTTGGCTCTGTAGCATGATGAAGCATTCTGGAAGTAGTCAAACACTTCGCCCAGGCCCATGGCAGCAGGATTCCCAGTGGTGACCCAAAATAGGGAAAGAAGCGAAGAACAAAATTAAAGGAAATATGCAAACGCTGGCACCATCCTTCCATGGCAATACGGCTGTTTGTCGCTGTCGCTAAGAAATAAAAGTGCCGAGGGCGTAAACCCGTAAGTGATAGTACAAGGAGCTGTTGGGCTTTCTTTTTCCTAATGACTGAATCGAACTCGAAACTTGAATTTTAAAAAGGCATCAGATATGTGTTCCGCCTTCTACAAAAACAAAACAAAAAACAACAAAAAAACTAATGTAGAATGTCAAACTTTCTGCTGAAATTTAATTAGACCTTCTGCTACGTAATCTCAGTAGATATATATAGAGGCGTTGACATAAGTCTACTAAATAAAGGCTTGTTATTGGAAGCCGAAAATCAGCAAAATGTGTCGATCCTACTGAATTAAACGAAATGCGTAGTATCTGGCTTCATTTGAAGAGCGAGCATGTGGAGCTATTGCCAGATATTTGAAATACAAACTTGATTATTTACCTGGCTTTGATATTTCTATTTTGATGTCTTTGTTTAATAAACGTTGATCTTGATTTCCAAGTTTAATGTTAAGACACAGGTTCCTTTGCCCACGCCACCGCGATGCAGTGATTTTGAGTTGTCCCTCAGTGCCTAGCCTGTCACTGCAAAACAGGCCAACTCGCCCTCCATACACACACTCCTCAGGCAGGAAAGGTGGAGTTTTCCTTTTCAGGGTCAAAGGAAGTGACAACTCAGGCGTGATGGCTAGACTGGCCCTGGAGTGGATTTCAGTCTGGTTAATTTGCTTTCTATTTCGACTCTTCACTTGAACCTCCGTACAGAAAATTAAGTCGTTGGTCTCAGCAATTTGTTTCACTCCCGACGAAATAAAAATTGTTTTCAGTGTAAGAGTAGACTTTTTTCCTCACTGAATTTTTATAGCACATACACACTGTATACTAGGGTATTATTTAGCCAAGTGTTATTGGAGTGACATAATGACCGTTTAAGGGAAAGGCACGTTTAAACGAGCTCAGTTATGCTTTCGGGTTTATTCATGCCTTTCATGGTGTTTAGTGTATCTGCTTCTGAAATAGTGATAGGCATTAATTGGCATTTTCTATTCCCATCTTCCAAAGTAATTATTGGTAGGTATATGCTTATTGCTATTTCATTAATAGTTTTCTGGCTGTTTTTATATTTCTTCTCTATTTTTTCTTTTTTTTTTTCTTTGATGGCTTTCTTTAGTGTTATGTTTAGATTCCTTTCCTATTTTCTTTTATGTCTTTATTATAGTTTTGTGTATGTGTGTGATTACTGTGCTGTTCACATACAATATCCTATGTATATAACAGTCTCTTTTAAGTTGATAGAACTTAAATTAGAGCACATTTGAAAGCTTTGCATTTTTACTCCTCAGCTCTAATGTTTTATGTTTTGGGTGACACTTTTCATGTCTTAATATTTTGTGTATTCCTTAAGCAATTATTTTATTTTTAATTAATTTTTACTACTTTGTCTTTCACCCTTCATACTTGCTTTATAAGAGATTGCTCCCCTACCTTTATTATTTAGCTTTTCCATGTGGTTTTTACTTTCATATGTTTTCTTCTTAATTCTTTTTTTAGCTAGAGACATCTCTTTAACATTTCTTATAAGGCCAGTTTAGCGGTGATTAACTCCTTTAACTTTTGCTTATCTGGAAAACTCTTAATCTCTTCTTCAATTCTAAATAACTTGAAGGAGGAGAGAATTCTTGGTTAGATTTTTTTTTTTTCTTTCAGTACTCTGACTATACCATGCCACCCCCTACTGATCTGTAAAGTTTCCACTGAAAAATCTGCTGATAGCCTTATGGGGTTTTCTTTGTATGTAATAAGTTGGTTTTGTTCTGCTGCTTTTAAGATTCTGTCTTTATTCTTAACTTTTACCATTATTATTATACGTCTTGGTGTTAGTCTCTTTGAATTCATCTTTTTTAGAACTCTCTGGGCTTCCTGGACCTGGATGTCTGCTTTCTTCCCAAATTAGGGAAGTTTTCAGCCATTATTTCTTCAAATAATTTTTCTGGCCCTTTCTCTCTGTCTTCTCCTTCTGGGTCTCCTATCGTTCAAATGTTATTCTGCTGGATACTCCAGAGGTCCCTTAAGATATCCTCATTTCTTTTAATTTTTTTTTCGCGTTGCTGTTGAGACTGGGTGTTTTCTATTGCGTTGTCTTCCAGCTCACTGATTCGCGCTTCTGTTTCGTCCGTCCTGCTGTTGTACCCCTCTTGTGAATTTTTTTTTTTCAGTTCAGTTATAACATCTATTTGGTGTTGTCATGTATTTTCTATCTCTTTGTTGAAGTTTTCACTGAGTTCATTCTTCTCTTGAAATCAGTGAGCATCTTTATGACCATTACTTTGAATTCTATACCAGGTAGGTTATTTATCTTCATTTTATTAAGATCTGTTTTATGGGGATTTGCTTTGTTCTCTGGTTCCCAACACATTTCTTTGTCTCTTCGTTTTGCCTGTCTCTCTGTGTTTGACTATAGGTGTCGGATGCAATGGCCACCTCCTCAGTCTTGAAGGAGTGACCTTGTGTAGGAACTACTTTGTGTAGCCCAGAAGCATAACCTCTCCTGTGTACCACAGACAGGCGCTCAGTTGTCCCTCATGTGTGCCCATGGGCCATGATAGGGTCATGGCTACTACAGTAGGTGGGCAGGGCTCTGGGTTCTCACCCACCTGGTTGCAGCTTGGCCACCGCATTGTGAGGGTGGGGCTGGAGCGCTGGCTTGTCCCAGTGTTGGCTCTTAGACTGTGCACTAGGTGGGTGGGGCTTGGGGCACTCCTCTGGCCTGGTGTGGCTCTGCTGTTGCACGGGGGTTGAGGGGGGATCTGGGCCTCTAATATATAAATTTATTAAAGAAATCAGAGCCACAGAATACAATTATTGAAATAAGTTTTTTGTTTGTTTGTTTGTTTGTTTTTTTGCAGGACTGTTAACTAAAAGGTGTATTTAAATACAGCCTTGATGGCATTATCATCATATCTTTACAGATAATACTTGTAAACTCTAAGCATTATTTTTGGTGCAATTCTTTGTCATAATTTATGTGATCTAGATAATAGTATTATTTGAGGAATTTAATTTTGGGGTGTTAGTTCCACAAAAATAAAAAGACAATAATGTAAATCATAACTTTCTGCCACCAATAAAAGCACTTCTTGCCTTGATGCATCTTCTTTTACTATTTTAATTTGTGTACTTTATGTCTATCCTACCTATCATTTAGATTTTAGTCATTTCTGAAAATGAATATTTATGATTGCATTTTTGTAAGAAGAAACAAGTTATTTGTAGATATTTTTAAAGCAATAACTTTCAACAGTATCCACAGAGAATTTAACCAAAGTTTCTTTATTTGTAACATACTCCCACCACCTTTCTGCTGCATGTCTAGTAGTGTTCCAGTGGCATCAATAAGAAACCCACAGAGGTTATTTTTCCTTAATGTAAATATGACAGAACTTAAAAATAAACAAAAATGTGGATAAAATAGTGTCTGTAGAATAAACAACCAATTATTATTAGTTTCTTCAAAAATCAGTTTCCTGTTGTCATCAGATGCATGTTTTGTATAAAGATCATTGTCTTCATGCAAAGACTAGAGGCTTTGGTCTCAGGCATTCAGCTTGCTCCTAGCTCTGGCTCACTCTACAGGTTTCTGGAAAAATCAGTGAATGGACTAGGGTTAGGAGGCTGACCATTGTTTTTCTTAGATAAATCACTTGACATTCCAATGCCTTACTTTTGATTCTCTGTAAAATAAAGGAGATGAACTTGATGGTATTTAAGATTCCTTCTGAAAATGTTAATACTACTTGCAAATGAGTGGATTTATGAACTTTTGGTTTCCTATAAATCCTAAAGTTTCTCAAAAGGAAAAAAAAATAGATTGCTTTTCACCTTTATTTATTAAGAATCATTTTATATAGATTGCAGGAAGTTTGTGAATTAAAAATACGTTTAGGTTTTTTTATCCCGATTTCTTAAGGACCACTTTACTTAGTTTGCAGAGAGGTTATAAATTTAAGAATATGGTTTTGATTGTCCTTGAGATAGTGACCGCAGTGCAATTGCCAGTTTATTAACTAGGAAATGAGCTTATACTGGACTTTGCTGTCTTAGTCCATTGCTCTGCCTTGACTAGAATGCATTACTTTCATAACTTCAGTTGAAGTCAGTGAAATGCCATGTTTTATAGTAATAGATATAGGTATGTAATGATTTGGTAATTCTTGCTTATTAATGATTGCTCATTGATACATAGTTGTATTCTGATTTATTCACTTAAAAAATTAAAAATAAGTCCCCAAGATATGTTATTATTCTTGATGCAGTGCAGTATCAAAGTGTAGTCTACATAGTCCAGGAAAAAAAATTAAAATAGGAAAGCCTTATACTGATTTAATAGCAGCTATTTGCACAATAGGTTTTTTGGTTTTTAAATATCTATTTAACTATTCAGCAAGCCAGATATCAAGGACTCTGTTCCTTCAGAATAAAGAAGTTTGGTGACAATATTTAAAGCTATATTTTAAATTTAACTTTTATATTTATTAAACTACTAAAAGAAAGATCATTTTGAATTAACTGGTCATCATCTCCCTTAGTCTCAACTATATTTTTGTCCCTAAATATAATCATTCATTCACCAGGGTTTCATTTCCTGGGGATCAGGTATCTCAGCCAAGAAGGTCTCTAAGTGGTGACAGAAGTGATGGCAGTGGACAGTACCTGTGGCTCAAGCATTAACGGCAGCTGCTGTTTTTGTTAGGAATAAGTCAGCCACGAAGCTACCAGATGCCACTGTAATTGTCGCAGGTGAAACCACATATGTTCCTGAAGGGCCAAAAAGTCTAAGCACAAAGGTCAGCATCCGATAGGCAGGCATAAGATATGCAAGTGCCTTATCTTCACGTTGTAACGTCTCATTCATCTTTGAGGGTCAATTTTCATAAACTTTCAGAATTGATACCTTGAAAATGCCCCCTGGACTTAGATTATGGAAGCTGTTGATTGACAGTTTTTATTTGTTTTTGTTGTTTTTTATTTATTTTTTATTTAAAATACAGCCACTTGTGAAGAGAAGCTTCCGAATTCACAATGTGATTTTTTTTTTTGGCAAAATGAATATTTAAATACAGTTATTTTACTTATTTCAGGTCTAAACAAATGTAAAGATAAATGTAAAACACTGTAGGGGCAATGCTAGCAATAAAAGCTTAACTATGCAGTGGTTTTTGGTTTGTCTTTGAAAAAAATGGAATGAACTTTTCAACATATACTTTAGTTTAGGAGTAATATTGTAGACTATTTTAAAAGCTCAGAATTTTAAACCACTCATAACCATTGTCTTTGTTTTGTTTAAAGAGATCTAATTTGTACAGAAAGAAAAGTCTTTAAAGATTGTCTTAATTTTCGTTTCCAGATATCCTCTTTGAACTTTGAATGTTCGATTCCTGTGTTTTATATGGTAACATTTCAAAACAAAGCATACGAAATCTTAGTCCAGAGAGGGCATAGGAATGGCACAAGACTCTTTGGTTGGCAGCGGATCCACGAGTGAGCCAATCACGCTGAAGACCTGGAATTTTCAGAAGGATGACACTTGCCAAGGGCAAGACGTAAAGCAGTTCAAAGAATTATTCATGGTGTGGGGGACAGGCTTCCTGCAGTCAAGATGTCAACAGTGTGCTTTGCCAGCGATGACAGAAAATATTTCTATTTGTACATGTTTTTATTACCAAACTTCACTTCTTCCCTGTAAGATGTGGTTACCTGTCTCATTTTCTTCTGTATTTTGACTCATGTGTGCCCCTTATGTGATAGATACTAAAATACTGAACAAATAAATGTGGGAATCAGTGATCACCTCACAGGCCAACAGGGTCCGCAGTCTTGGATTCTTGGTAGCCGGAAACATGGCACGAGGCTCAGAGGTGATGGAATTGCAAGGTAACATCTACCTGTGCCACTGAGTTCAGGTTTCGTCTTCTGTATAGTTTATACCCCAGGCTATTATGAGAACTTAGAAAAGCCACACTTTTCTGGACTGTCTGAGGATTCGTGGAATAGAGAAGAGAAACTGGACAATTAGGAGAAAATATCCTAACTTTTCAAAAAAGTGGAATGTCAAGTTCTTAACTTTTTGATTGGCAAGCTGCCATTGATTTTGGGAAAAAGGATAGCCTGACTTACTGACTTGCTAGCTCTGTGGCATGGGGTAATTCTGTACCTTTACTAACTCATATCTCTAATGGGAAGATAATAGCGCTTGTCTCACAGGACACTTTTGAGGGTTTTCTATGTATGTACGGAGGTGCGTATGTGTGTATGTCTGTGTATTTACATATATAACCTACAACAATGTCTAGTGCATGTGGGTTAGCTATTTCGTTATAATTAAAAAATAGAAGGAGCTTGCTCAATTCCTGCACTCACCAGTTATAGTAAGAATTCTTACTGGTAAATCTAACATGTTTCTAGTGTGCGGTACTGTTTTCTGATGTATCTTTGATGACATATTTAATTGGTGCCAATCTGGATCCCCTTTACTCTCAATTTAGTGTCCTTCCTTACACACACACTTACATAAACACATACAGTCGTATATGCACATTCTCTCACAAATACATTTATAAAATATCTCTATTTCTCTCCCTCCCCCTCCTTCTCTCTCCCTCCCTCCCTCCTTCCCTCCCTCCCACACACACTCACACAAAGCACACACAGGATTGGTGTGTTAGTTTCCAGTTAGGTCAAGTCATAAAATTACAGATGAAAGACGATTTAGAATTCTTTAAAAATTCTATTAAGCTAAAATGTCAGACTTGAATTATGAGGTATTCAGATCAGTTATCTCTTACTCTTCATTTATTTTTCTACTATATTTTAAGGACTCTGCACACATATATGAAAACATACATATATAGTATGAGCATAATTACTAATTTCTGAAGAACATTAATGATTCAATTTTTGAATGACTATCAGATGAGATTTCAAAGTGGTTGATTCCTAAATTCATAGTTTTCAGCCTTTTGAAGTACATGTATATGTACGTGTGTTTCTCAAGGCTCTTCCTACATGAAAGTTTAGTACATGTTCAGATGTACCAGAACTGAACAGTGAATTGAATTGGTTTGACTTGGGTCATAGGACCTGGAACTCCGATTTATGGAATCTCTTTTCTCAAAGTTTCCCAGGAGCTCCTAGCTCTGTTCTGGCGGCTTGAAAACCAAGATCGATTTTCTAGCAAACATTTTCCTCTGTGCTAAGCACTTTTTCCAACATCATCAAAGCCTAGTCTTCATAAAGTGCTCAAAGATACTTCTTATTCCGACTTTAAGATGAGGAGAACGAGGCCAAGCGATATAAGTGCTCCCGTTTGCCCAGCTCTGTGAGCTGCAGAGCCAGGATCTGAGCTCCAGTCTTTCTCTTTCAAAACCTGCCCCTGACCACTCTGCGAGGAAGCCGGACACGCCCCTTTTATGCCACGTAGTTCACGTGGACCTTTTCTTTAAGGAAGTGGCGTAGAGAATGATCCTCGCCCAAACCAGAAGTGGCAGATTTCGAACTGCTGAGATTGCCTATCGTAACTATTCCCTACTTATTTGAACCATTTGCCGTGATCAGATCCCTCAGGTATAACTCTTTAGTACTTAATTTTGTATACTGTTCTCTTTTTTTTTTTCCTTTTCATCAATTGCTTATTCATTTATTTGTCCAGCTCTCCTGTGCTTCCCTCTCATTCCTTGTCACAGACTAACGACAATCCTACCTATTGGTTTTTTCTTCCCCCATCCTAGGCCAACCCCGCCACCCCAAACCTGAAAAGGAGACAACCAGAGTTCTTTCGCTCTCTCCCCTCTCTTCATATTCATCCTCATCACTCTTGGATTTGATGGAGTTTTTACAATATAACTATAAAAGATGACATTTCATTCCATGAGAACAATGTCTCGGTTACATCCTATGCTAAATGGATAGATGGATTTTCCTCCGTGACTTAATTTTGTGACCTGTCTGGGGAAACGTGCAGTTTTATCAGTAGCTGTCTTCTCCTTTCTTACCAGATCTTCAGCTTTTAGCATGTCGCTCATGGTTTGAAGTTATAATTTAGACTTCACAAATCCTTTCTTCCAAACTCTTTTTCTTAAGTAGGGAAACAAACAAACAACTCTGCCCAGAATCTTTCAAACAGAGCTGTAATATTTGCAGTCTATATAAACACTACATCTGAAAGGGAAGCTTGTTTAGCTTCAGTTACATTAGGAAGTGCAGATTGAAGTGGAAATAGAAAAGATGTATTTTTCTTCTCGCACAGGTTGAGAATTAACTTTAATAGGGGAAATGTTGAGTGTTTCTTAAAACAATATGAACTTTATTTCCTCCAGATATTAGTTGCCAATGTGCAAACGTTTCAAGAAGAAATTTTACACCGCCTCATCTGTGTCAAGTGTCATTTAATGGTTGAATGAAAGACGGTCCTAAATCTGGCCAGCTCTTCACCGGTGTATAAATCTGGGGATTAAATTGACAGTTGATTAGCGAGTGAAACTTTTCTAGTATAAACTCTAAGGCAACAACCATTTAAAATCAGTTACTATCAACAAGTCAAACATTTTTTGCTTGAATTTATATTTCTCTATAAAGATTTCACAACTTTCTGTGGGATGTTTTCTGTTGTTCGGATGTTATGTATAAAGGTCCTGATCCTGTTTGGAAGGCCTAGTTGTGTAGACTCTTGGTATAAAGATTTGAGTTGGTATCTCGAAGACATTCACAGGTAGTTTCTTTCTGTCCTCGTAGGTAGAAATCACACTTCAGGATATCAATGACAACCCACCGGTGTTTCCAACGGACATGCTGGATCTTACCGTAGAGGAGAACATTGGAGACGGCTCCAAGATTATGCAGCTGACAGCCATGGATGCTGACGAGGTAACTCAGAGCCTGTCTCTGAATTTTTAAAACCTAATATTCCAGTGCTTTATCAAATTTCTAGGATATCGACAACTTTTATTACCCAACTAGATTCAGCATTGTGTGCTATTTTCCTAAGAACATTAATTGTTGAAGTGCGTTATTAAAATATAATGGAGACTGTAAAGAGGTCTTTTTTCTTTGATCAGCAGTTCACAGCTCAGTTAATTGCTGGTTCCATTTTAGATTTCATAGCCATATTATTTTTAATTCTCAATAAAAAATTTGTATGTTATTATTATTCCAGTGTCCTATATTATAGCCACCAAGGATTTGTTTTTATTAGTAATTTTAAACAAATTAAAATTAAAAAAATTTAAGGCTATCTTATAATTTTTAAATTTAATTTAATTTATATATATGTGAATAACAAAATAAACAATTCACAATAACCTTATATATTTTAAGTAAATTATTCTTTCAATTTCATTAGTAAACAGAAATTTCTTGCCTAGTGGTGAATGTGAAATTTTGGAGCGCAACTCAGATTGCTGTCATCTGTCTTTATATTTTTAAAGTTTAGCTGTGTCAGTATGCTCCCAATGGCATGGCGACTTATATAATTTATACTTTATTTTTTACCCATGGGGAAAAAACAACCAACAAGCATTGCTTGTTTTCTCCTTCTTGCTAGGTAAAAAGTTAGCTACTGTTCTGGAGTTTCGGAAAGATGAATGACCTCCCCAGACACCAGTGTCCCCTTTCCCCTGAAACTAAGCCCAAACCAGATCAGAGAATTCCCTTGCCTTGAACTCCAGAAGTATCTGAACACTTGATTTCTGGCCTATGAGTAAGATATTCATAAATTCATTTCCTTAACTTTACAAAGGTAAATAAAAAAAAAGACTGATTTTAACAGCCAGTACAGAAATGTAATAATGACTTAGTCCCTTATAAATTTTGCCAACATCTAAAGGAAAGGAAACAAAGTAAAGCATAGACATTTAGATAATTGTAGTATTCTATTAAAAAATATTTGGTATTTTAAATATAGTTCCAGCTACCATTAACAATTATATGACTGGGTGGTAAACACACGATAGAATATACAGATGTCAAATTATAATGTACACCTGAAAATTATATAATCATATTAACCGATGTTACCTCAATAAACTTAATTAAAAAAAGTTATATGACTGAATATTTCTATTATTATTAATTGATGCGAGGTACCATCAGCAATAATTTAGTAAATATTGCATTCTTTAAAGCTCATCATTTAAAAAATATATTTAGATAGCTTAATTCATAAAATTTCATTAACTTTCATTTAGTAGAAGAGCAGAAAAAGGCTCATGCAATCGCTGTAAGACAGTTCGCACCAAATTATTATCATGACTGTCTCATTGGCCGTGCTCTATAGGAACAGAACAAATAAACTTCATTTATATCTAGTATGTATTCAGAGTAACCAATAATCACGTCAGATACATATCGTAATGGGATACACTGCTCTGTTAAAATCGATTGTTTGAAAGAGATGCCAACATTCAACCCTTTTACTTCTATCGTAGTGTACTATTATCATTTTATTTCCATCCCTTTTTTTTGTTTGTTTTTAAAATATGGCAGGTAAGGGGCAGTACACACGCAGTGCTGCTCGTGTGTTCGTGTATCTCTATCTGACTTTGTGAGTGTGAGTGTGAGTGTGTGTGTGTGTGTGTGTGTGTGTGTGTGCGTGCTCACGCATGCGCACACTTGCATGGCCTTCATCTTTTGAGATGTGTTTGTATTTACAATGAGGTTTGAGGACGGCTGGGAAGGCCTTTACATCTCTCAGTATGCATATCCACATGGTTTTAGTGCATTTTGTTTTATTTCTGTTGTGCTTCGTTTTTTAAGTTGTTTTTTTTTTTCTTTTTAAATGTAAGTAACCGTGCAAGGGTGATCACTTACACATTCTAGTTAAAAAAAAAATACTGAATGTGAGGTGTATCTAGGATGCCAGAAGTGCATTTGGTGAGACAAGGGCAGAGACGTGCAAGGTTATAAAGCAGGAACAGACCAAGAAACAGAGGGAGGCCCTTTGCAGTTCTGGGGGCGGTAGGGGTGCAGCAGCTCCTGAGGGTGGGACTGTGCCTGTGGCATAGAGATCCCCAAGTCCTCTGTAACCGGATCTAGGCCGGGAGGGGAACGACAGGACGGTGCGAAGGGAGGTTTGAAGTCCATCTACGACTTTAAAGGAAAGGAGGACTTTTTGTTTCTGGACTGTACTTTCTTTTTTGAAGATTTGTTTATGAATTCTCTTTCTTTCTTGAATACATTTTATCTTAAATTTTTTAGTAGTATTTTAATGACGACGGACTATTTCAACTCCTGACATGACAAAACCAACATTTATTTGTCCCAATGCCAAACAGAATGGATACCTAAGACTGCCTGTGGCATTTAGAATTATTGGCTGTTATTATGTATAACAGCCAATGACATATATATATATATATATATATATATATATATATATACACGTCACTAAAAATAATAACAGCCAATAATATATATATGGCATGTTTTCTCTCTTACCGAATCGTGGCTCGTTCTTTTTTCACCGAGTCTGACTAGGACTCAATATTGAAATACAAAGTGTTTCTTCTACTTTGCAGTCAGTGTTAAGCTGAAAATAAAAAAAAGCCAAAATAAATGGCAACAAGCCTTTATTTGAGATAAAAAAAAAAACAATGCAATCCAGGGGCATAGCTTCAGGCAGAAACCTGTATTATGTCCTAATTATTGGCGATTTTTTATGAGAAAAGGAAGTAATTCCATAAATAGAAGGCAGGATTTCTGTCGGTGCCGATGCGCTCGGTAGCTCTGGGCTCGCCGTGGCCGGTTACCGGTTCTGAACACTGTCCTCAGCGTCGGTCCTTGTGGTCAGGGCATCTGCTTTCCTGTTCGCTTTCCGGACCATTGTTCAGAAGACAGTGCTGGTTTGGCCCCGTGCAAAGGTGACTTTGCCCACTGCAGACCTTCCAGAGGTTCAAGGAGAAACACGTGCCGGGCGCTTTCTCGGGGGCGGCCGCTCCGACTCTGTTTTGCAAATGAATGACTCCATTTATGTCATTTTTCTCATCACCGTTAAATTGTCTCACAGCTGTCCAGTACACCGATTTTTTGAGATTAATAGAATTCTTTAAAACATTAAAATTATGTAGGTCATCTGAAAATTCTGTCAATATATTGTTATTTATTTACTTTTCCTTAATAATTAAATCAAGCACAAATGCACGAGTATGTTAGAGACGTTCAAGTCGGACGCTGGGGAGTGATGCCTAGGTGAAGGCAGTTTCCGTAAGCAACACAGGCAAGTTCAACCTAATTTAAATATCATTTGAAACATGTGCTGGATCGAGATATACATCTTTTGGAAGTACCCGACTTTGTTAGTCTCTTGTTTCCCTTTATAAACAGAATTATTATGCTTATAATGGGCCAGGACGCTCAAACTTTGTTTCATGGTACCATGTTTGTTTTTGAAAATACTACTTAAGGTTGTAAAATGCATTAGCCATTTATAGCTATTTACTTTTGGAATTCCTTTCACGTGCTTTTGTCTCTCGTGGTTCCTCGGGAGAGTGAAATATTTTTAACCAGCATTGTTCCCACTGTGCCGCAGCTGAAATGTGATATTTGTTTCTTGTGGTATTGCTGATACTGCATATTTGGGGCATTAAACAAATAGACTTTCAAAAGACCTAATTAAATCATTACTCTTGGCCAGACATTTTCAGCTATTTACTAGAATTATTAATTCACCACATCTGCTGATTTGGAATACAAAAAACATTGTTTTATCAACCTAGTCTGATACCTTTGCTTCTGTTCAGAAGAATTATCGTAAGTTTAGAAATATTAATTATTACAGTCATTTTGTAAACAGGACATTTCTAAACTTCAAATCATTTGTGTAATAGCTTTAAGTATGTTTTCTTTCTTTGCTTTTCCCTGATTTCCAAATAGCTACCATTTTAACAAGTCAGAATTGAATGTAGCTGTTTTGATACCTGGACTGTTTTACTGGAATAATGGAATTCCTTATGAAATAGAACAAATAGTATAGAATGTGGTCAGACTAGAAATCTAAAATTCTTATTGAATGTTTTTGTTAGACCATAAAATTACAATAAATGTTAGATACTCCACGTACACCTGAACATACAAGATAAGTGTGGGCAGTATGTTAAACTCAGCAGTTTCGTTACTAAATTAAAATGTGCTTGTAGGCATTCGCTTAATGAAATGTTAAGGTTGGCTTGGAGACCACAGTACAGAAATATAGCCAATACCGTTAAACATACATTTGAAAGAGTATTTTTGCCTTTGACTGTTAGAAATCATTGCCTTATGTACTTATGACCATGAAGGTTAAGCAGATTTAGTCTCTGATGGAAAAGATATATGGAAACTGTGATTGCTGTAATGTCCCGTCACGTCAGCCTTACATCCTACAAACCCTAAATTTATGTTCTTCCTAATATCCTTCTTGACAGTTCTTTGCCTGGATATTTTAATAAATACATTTCTAGAAGTTAACAATGGTAAAAGATATATTTGTTTTATGTGAGCATCTCCAAATCAAAAAGTATATTTTGAAGTCAATTCTAATATTACTTATACCTCAATAGTTATATATAATAGGAAATCAGGAAATATATTTCCCCTAGAATATATTATATAGCAATTCTAATTGTGTTTGATTTAAATTCCTCATTTGCAGACATCTCAGTTATCAAATATACTTAACCCATTATATTTTCTCTTATAAAAAATGTTAAAAACAGAAATAAAAATAACAACTAAGTATATGATGACTAAGCACCGTCTTATACTTACTGTTTCTCAGAGACTGTTCTAGCTTCTTTACAGGTATTAATTCATTAATCCTTGCAGCAGCTCTCTCTGGCAGGTAATATCATCATCCCGATAGTCCAGATCAGGAAACACAGGCTCAAAGAGAGTAAGCGGTGGCCCAGTGACACCATTAGTAAGCCATGGAGCAGGGATTTCATCTGACAGCGAGATACCGGAGCATCGGCTCTCAACCAGTACAGTGTAGAATATTTAACTTGTTATTTCAATGAGACATAATTTAGCATATCTACGTCAAACTGCTTATAATTTCTACACTATGTAGATAAGTTTATAATAGATTTAAAATACCATGGAGTTAGCATACCCCATCATCAAATTTGGATAGGTGCTTTAGTTTTAACTCTCCTTAATTTATTTTGACTTTGTTAAAACCTACTCTTTCTTGAAACCTTTCCTTTACCAGCGGTCCCCAACCTTTTTGGTACCAGGGACCGGTGCTGCTATGAGAACCTCATGCCTGATGATCCGAGGCGGAGCTGAGGCGGTGATGCCGGCGTGGGGAGCGGCTGCAGACACAGACAGAGCTTCGCTCCCTCACCCACTGCCCACCTCCTGCTGTATGGCCCGGTTCCTAACAGGCCACGGACTGGTACCGGTTGTGGCCCAGGGCCCTTTAACCTCACGGGGGGCCTGTTCCTCCTAGGACCTCCCCCTTCTTCCTCCCTCAGCCCCTGCCTCTGCTCCTAAAATGTTGATATTTAGTCCTTACACTGCTGTTCCTTTCTCTGTTCTAATTTAAATTCTCAGCAAATCTTGTGGCTTCAGCTGCCACCTACACATATCGACCTTCAGATATTTTTCTCAAACACTTCTCGAGTCTCTGATGGCCACATAACCATTTTCTGTGACACTGTCCTTCAGTCCTGTAACAAACCACACTGCGTAGTTTCTCCTGTGTCGGAGCCGATCTTGTCCTGAAATGTCTTCAGCAGGAGTGTTCTCATTCCCAGCCAAAGTATTTTGATATTTAAAACTTTTTTTTTTCTTCTTTTCACTTTTACCCACCACATTGACTTGTTAAAAGTAGGACATAAGAATATATGGGAATGTCGAACAAATGAGAGTGTTATTATTGTTATTTCTGTATCCAATAACTTGTCAGATATTCCAAATCTGTCCGGTGTATGATGCTGGGTACGTAATGATTTAGAGTCTAAGTTTTGGAACGAGACAGCCAGGGTTTACATTCCTACGTCTCCGTCTCTTTATCATCGAAATGGGGATAATAATAGTACTTACCTAACTGGTTGCCTTGAAGGATGAGGTCACCTCGTGCCCATGAAGCCATGTGCTCAGAGCAGTGCTTAGCACTTAATAAACACTTAATGAATGTTCTCTTTTTCTCCGCTTTCCATTCCTTCTGCCAACTTCCTAGTTCACTCTTTACAGTTTTGGGGGAGCCCAGCTCAAAGCCCTGAGAGAACACAAGAAGACATCCCTGCTTTCATTTCACGGGACAGGGACTTGGAACCTGAAAGGGTACAGATTCTATAAAGTGTCCCCTTGAGGAAATGAAGCTCCAGTCTTTGGGGCTCAAACTCCCCTCACGGTCTCCCTCCTGTGGCATCTCCCCATGCTAGTCCCTCCTGCACTACCGAGAGCCTTTTAAAAGATCGTTTTCAATTGAAACAAGCTCGGCGGTGTTTCTTGGCTACAGAATTCAAGCCGATGTGTATTACAATTGAGATTTTCCAAAACAGACCCACAACCTAAGATTTTAGCTTGACTTTCTTCTTGTGTTCGACACTAAAACCCTCCACACAACCGGACTGTTCAACAGTGAGGCGGGCATGTTCTTTCCTCCAACTTCTGCTTAAACTCAACCATTTGCCCCCAGGGTTTGCTAAAAATAATAATAATAATAATTCCATTCTTCAAAGCCCAGTTCAGTTCCACACATGCTCTCCATTTTATCTTCCCCAAATGAATCGCTCAAAATAATCTCTCAAGGCGTGTCCACTGTGTGCTTGCCCGGCCGAGTCACCTCTTCATGCCGAATCGAGGAATGCGAGCTCAGTAGGGCAGACTTGGGTCCGAAACCCACACTAACACCGTGGGACGAGGTGTGAGTTCACCAGGATGCCGGAACCCGTGTCCTCGTTTGAGAACTCGCGGCTCCGGGAGTCGTGACTGGATGATGCGTGCGTACTGCTGTCACAGAGCCTCGCAGAGAACAAGCCTTTAGCAAACCTTGTTACGTGATTGATGGAAGTGTCATCGCTGGCACTATCAGCGACAGCTTTGCTCCTTTCCCCGTGTATACGTATGAATTTAAAAATATATATAGCTGATCCCACAGGTTGAGATTGGCTGCGTGACTTAATGGAGTGCATGGCGAAAGACTATGTAACGTGCTACACTGGCCCGTTACCTTTCGAAATCTCATGGTATCATACGAAATGAAGCCCACAGCCCCACTTTGTCAAATGCGCACTCAGCAGAAGGCGCACGCGCTTCCTGTTCCACCTCTGACAGTTCAGATGCTCGTCTTCTTTTCTTAGGGTGCAAATGCTCTCGTCACGTACACGATCATTAGTGGAGCTGACGACAGTTTCCGCATTGACCCCGAGTCTGGAGATCTGATAGCGACCAGGAGGCTGGACAGGGAACGGCGTTCCAAATATTCCTTGCTGGTCCGTGCAGACGATGGCCTGCAGTCTTCAGATATGAGAATCAACATCACCGTCAGCGACGTGAACGACCACTCGCCCAAGTTCTCCAGACCTGTGTACTCTTTTGACATCCCAGAAGACACAACCCCAGGTAGGGGGTGCGCCCTTAGGGGTGTTTTGCTGGGATCACCTTGGACTACAGTTATGGACTGTGTTTTGGCTGCTCTTAATTAGTAGCTACTTTTTGCCATATGCTACTAGGTACGAAAATATCTATGCTGTGACTAGTGGCTGTAACCCTTACCAGCCGTGTGACCCTGGGCAAGTTCATTCATTTCTCTTAGCTTCGATTCCTTTTTCTGTAAAATGAAAACAGTCATTCTTGTTAGAATTAGGCTAAAAGGTTATTCAGAATGTAGAAGTAGTCTGCTAACGTGGGGTTTGGGGACTAGTAGGTTAGCGGAGCGTGAATCCTGAATTATCGCTTTGCCTCTTTGAACTTAATGTTGTGACTGTTGAGAACTCAGTATCCATGTTTCTGGTGTGTGCACCTCACAGCCAGATATTCTTACCAGTTTAATCTTTGTATTGCATTTGAAACGAGTTTGCATAATACGGTATATGTTTTGGAAACTCATTTAATCCAGAAGGAAATCTTTACAGAAGACACTTATTCCTCACCACAGTTTTCCCTGCACTCCCCAAGAGGAGCTGTGCACGTCCGCCGTGAAATTCCCGTCCCGTTTTTTTCTTGCCTTAATTACAGCAATGGCCATACGAGCTGTCAGGTGATACCCCTGGGCATAAGTCTGTGTTGTTATTGCCTGGAATCCCCAGTTCCCGACACGAGCAGTGGGCCCCCGTGTATGTTCACCGAACACGTCAATACGTGGTTATGAATTGGTAGTGCCAGGTAGAAAAATAATGCCAGAAGTAGTGTTAATTCCCCAGAACATTGACACTGCCACATAAGACCCGCTGGATGCTGAATATACTATGTGTTTTGTTAATATTTGGAAACGCTGGTATCAGTGTAAATGTAGAAATCAGCAGATTTTGTTCATTATATTTTCTCAGTGACTCTCTAGTTAAAATATTTCACCGTACAAATAAACTTTGGTGTATTTGTATATATTCTCTTAGTAACGCCCCTTTCCTCATTAATCGTAGACTATTAATTTCTTCGTTTTTCATAGGTTCTTTGGTAGCAGCTATTTTAGCTACAGATGACGACTCTGGTGTGAACGGAGAAATTACATATATTGTGAATGAAGATGATGAAGATGGCATATTCTTCTTGAATCCAGTTACTGGAGTCTTTAATTTGACTCGAATATTAGATTATGAATCACAGCAATATTATATCCTCACCGTTCGAGCCGAAGACGGTGGGGGACAATTTACCACCATCAGAGTTTACTTCAATATACTAGATGTAAATGATAACCCACCTGTTTTCAGCTTGAATTCATATAGCACGTCTTTAATGGAGAATCTGCCTCTGGGATCCACTGTCCTCGTGTTTAACGTTACCGACGCAGATGATGGTATGTACTTATTTTATAATACTTAAAAACTTTTATTGTGGACATGGACTATAGACTAGTGGTAACCAGAGGGTGGAGGGGGGAGGAGGGAGGTGGATGGGGTAAAGGGGGTCAAATACGTGGTGACAAAAAGAAATCTAACTACAGGAGGTGAACACACAGTGTAAATATATATGCCTTACTGTTAAAGTGTTCAGCTGAAACTTACTGGATTTCGTTAACCAATGTCACCATAAAAATAAATTAAAAATTGCATTTTGTGATCGTAGGTACACAATTGAGGAATAGATCTATAATTTAGCTATAGTGGATTATGCAAATTAAGTAATTTATCAGTTAGATTCTTATTTATAACAGTGATACAGCACCCATTTTCATTGTTTTATCTTCTCCCCCCCGACCCCCACCCGTAAATGTGTGGCAATATTGAAGGTTAGTAATGTAGTAGTCATAAAATAGCTTTTTGGTAGGTTTTTGTCAAATAAATAAAAATATTTACTTACATGTATTATTTTAATGTAAAAAGGATAACATTTGGAAGCAAAAGTAAAACCAAAATCTTCAAAAAATCCTTTAGAACGTATAGTTTTATATTTCTGATTGAAAACTGCTAATATTTCAGCAAGTTTTCATGCTTTGATTCAAAAGGACAGTCTCAGAGCTCTTTAACTTATGCTATAAAATTAAGTTGAAATTTTGCATAGACTTTACATGTGTCTGATTTTTATTTATTGCAAAAGCATTTGATGAACTTTCTTTTAAAATGTGTCCCAGACCTTTCTTCTAAGACCTGTTCTGGAAACACAGAACACACATATCAGATAATATAGCCTTAGCGATAACATTGTACAAATTATCAGCCTTTAACTAAACTATTTGGAAACATAATACTTTGTTTTCCCTCGCATTGCATGGAGCTAAATGTTGTCAGTAGAGAAAACAAGGAAGGGCACTTTGAAGAGGAAATTGGGCTCTCGCCCGAGGATGTGTCTAGTCACAAAGGCATCAACCTTAATTTAGAATTTCCTGGTTCTCCCTGACTGGCATGATTTATATGAACTCAGAATACCCCTCTATGTCAGTATTCTGCTCTATACTTAGTTTCTCTTCAGGAGTGCCTGGAAATGTCCCTTTCACAGATATGAGAGGCTAAAAGCATGGTATTCTATATATGTTTCAATTTATGAAATCGGTTAAGTCCTTATTGAAGTGTCCTCTATTCAAGCACGATTAGCATCGGACACATGAGGATGTGTAAAGTAGACGTGGCCGTATCAGCAGCGCCGCTACATCGCTAATAGCGCGAACGACAGTGACCGCCCTTGGTCAAGGGAGGTGTTTGGCAGGTTCCCAGCCCCACCCAAGACCACCGTGCGTTCTGAGCCATGCGCATCAGCCAGCTCTGTGGCTGGGCTCCAGTGACACATTTTTAAACAATTGAGACCGGTTTCTATTTTGGAAGTTGATTCTCTGTTATTATAACCTAATCCGTGTACTCGCTCCCTGGATGTGACTATTTTCTTGTTTGTCCTTGGGATCGAATGGTCCTGACTATCTTCAGTGAAGAATTTTCTGCCGTGTTTCTTTTTGATTTATTTATTACGCGCTAGAGAGAGCCCATTATTTCATAGGATTCTGTGCTCTTTTGGAATAAATTCGATTTATCCCCAAACTTTAAATGTAGGGAACTGGGAAAATGGCAAACGAGAAACTTTTTTGTTTGTGAAAACATGCGGGAATATTCTATGCACGTGCATGTACAGACATACTTTAACCGTGGACTTCAAGTTACTTTTCATGGATATTTTTCCCCGTTAATTGTGTTGGGTAAAAAAATATCGAGCTACATTTTCCCATTGTTTTAGTTTTGAATACTTTTATCAGTGTAATTTCCTGTACCTTGACCTAAAATATAGGACACAGTTACTATTCTCTCTGAATTTCAAGGATAATAATAAGACTGTACAAGGGTAACCTTATTTGTTAAAATTATCCACTCAATCACACTAAATAGTTCTCAAAGTACTTTGTAAACAGTATTGTTCAGACTTTTTAAAATCTCATAAATTCATCATAATCTCTGATCAAAATGTTCCTGATGAGGTCATATTTTCATCTTCTTAGATGAAGAAATTTTATAAAATAAATTTAAGAATTTCTGTTATCTGTATATAGATTCTCTGAGTTCAACCTAAAATTTTAGTCACTTGATCATTCAATAAGAATAAAGCAAACATTTTACTGTTTTCACAAGATAAGTAGTGTATGTAATAATCTCAAGGCTTCTATGAATACAGTTTAAAAAGTACTATATTGAGGCAAATTATTATAAATTGAAACTTTGTGAAAATAGTGTCTTTGATAATTATTTTATTATTCTAGAAACACATTTAAAATGTATTCTTCAAAATATTGGGGAGTCATAGGGTGTTTTGAGAATAAAATGATTATAATTATTATTGAATCAATTACTTGGTACACATTACAGGTCATTTCATAATCCAGTGACCTGATGACCTTGTTGGAATTGCTTCATAAAGAAACAGTGCCATGTGATGCAGCTGTATGACAAGTTGACAAATACTAGTTCATCATAGAAACAGACAACATTTTATGGATCGTGAATAAATGTACACATTTTATAACAGAACTTTATACCTGTAGTCACGTGTTATGTTTCCTGGAACTAAATTATTCATGAGACTGAAATAAAAAACAAAAAAAGAAAAAATTCCAGTACAACCACACATATAGAATAAAGCTGCCAGAAAGAATCGTGTAACTAAAACCACTTTCAGAACATGGAACAGAAATGGTTAGAAATACAAACTGTGTTAAGTTTGAAGATCTGGTGGATTATGAAAGCCCACGAAATTCAAATCCCAGTACTTTGGATGAATTACAGAATTTTAAATGTACTTACTGTTTCATGAGTCTAATATTTGATGTAAAAAGCATAGAGAGAAAAATGGCCTGAACTCTCTGTTTTTCAGGAGACTACAAATGTTCAGAGAATTTTGAGTTTCAGTATGTCTTCATGTATTTTCTGGATGTAGAGCACATGCCCCAAGTCACTTAGACTTATCAGAAATGAAAAGTTTTTTTCTTTACAGTAAAGGAAATCCAGAAGGCTTCCAAGGTCTATTATTACAGCAGGAAGATTTCAGTTCCAGAGACAAGACGTGGTTTTTAGATGGTGTTGTGATATTTTGTGCAAAAGTAGTTAATATTTTTTCGTTCATTTTCTCAAAGATAACGATAGTTATTGTAGTTCTTTTTTTAATATTATCACCTAATGTATTTATCAGTATGAATTTGAAGATTAAAATCAAATCTTTCTTTTTCATGATTCTAGTTAACGTTTAATAGTTATTACTTCCTCCACCCATACCCCACTAAACTTTTTCTCTAAAAAAAAAAAAAAGAGACTGTTCTGCTGTTTACAAGAGGCTATAAAATCTTGGATCATGTTCTCTTTTTGTCTTTGCAGTTTAGTTGTTTACTCAAGGAAGCAGCATATGCAGTGGACCAAGGGTGTTCAAATCGCTGATTTAGCTGCTTGCATTCCGGTTGATTTATGTAGAAATGTTAGTCCATCACTTTATAGCCATGTGCAATTTGTCAGTATTGAAAACATTTTTTTTTGATCTTGGGCATGCGAGATTTTATAGGCTTGCATAGAACTAAATTGCATATCTCTGCTTGTTGTACTTATTTTTATCCAGATGTTTTGATAACTTTTTTTCGATAATAATTGTGTCTTAATTTGTGCCTCCAAGAATAAGAATTCGATAATTACTGATGGATTTAGTCATAGGACATACAGAAATTTTCCTTAGAGAGTAATTTGATTTGAAAATATACATTACGTATATAAATATACCCTATGAATATATATTAAATCAAATTACCTTAATTTTAATTGTTCAGAGATATAGATCTCCTTAGAAAATAACATATTCATATATTGCACCTGCTGATGGAACTTCTTTTGGCACCAGTGGATGGATCTTTCCATCCCCCAAACTTGTGGAATTTTAAATTGAGGAGTTGAAATAGGCTGTTGACATTGTTCAATCCCGATCTTAACATTCTCTTTATCTCCTGCTGGTGAGTTGACCTGTGGCCTCCGTTAGCATTATTTTTTCATATTTTTCCTAATTCTGAGAGTCCTAAGTATTCTGAACTTTACAACCTCTGCTTTGTTCACTTGTGAAATAGTCCTAAATAAACTATAGAGATTACAAGCCACAGCTCATAATGAGACGAGGAAAATTCTACCTTTTCAAAAATCTACTCAACCTTTGTTTATTCTAGAAATTTTTGTGAATGAGCTGGTGGTACCTGAAAGTTATCTTCATAAATGTTTTTTTCTTTGCATCAATGTTTAGTCAGAGGCCATTAGACGGAGACCATTAAAGAACAAGAAAAGAGTGATTCTAGCATTTTCTAAAAGAATGGGCAGGCCCTACCTGACAAAAAGGAAAATCCCATTACTCAAATAAAACTTGCTTTTGTAAGGAACTTGATGTGTTTCAAGAAAAGGCAAAACCTAACTCAAATATTCATAGAATCCCGAGAAAGAACATTTTCAAGGAAAAAAAAAAAGAGTAAAGGGTGATCAAATTGTTCTAGAAGACTCTTGGCAAAGAGCTGAAATTATTTCTGATACCTGAATGGTTGAAATTAACTTCAGAAATAGAAGAGCTATTTGTAAGCAATTTATATAACTTAATACATTTTCCCGAGTATAAAATCTCAGAGTATAAAACTTTTATTAAGGATGGATTATTAAGATACACAATATATTTCTTAGCAAATCTTATTTTCTACGATATCCTAATATCTTTATGATAAAATATAAAAATGCACTTGCTTTTGTAAGGAACTTGATGTGTTTCAAGAAAAGGCAAAACCTAACTAGTCCATGGTTTTATGGACCAGTGAAGAATATGCTATTCTGGGTCAGGAAATCTGCTTTTTCTTTCTTTTCACTGCTTAGATGTTACTTGCTTTAAATTATTTACTAAAACAAATGACCGATTCATTTTCCACATTGTCTCTGTTGGAGGACTGCAATAATTTTCTGAAATAAGGATTTATACATATATATTTTAAATTAAAAAGTAACACGTTCCTAGGAAAAGTAGATAAAATATTATTGAAATATAGACTGAGAATAATGTGAGTATTCATATTTGGGGCCTTTCATGTATAATTTTACTGCTAACATTTCCTTCAAAGAGTACTTGTATAACACATTAAATATACATAATAAAATTTGAGAGAATTATTTTCACAAAGGCCATTAGCCAGGTGCCTAATAGGAATTAAAAGTATTTATTGGTCTGACAAGAAATGTAAAAGTTGACTTAAAGCATCCATGACCAATGCCGTACATCAGAAAATTTTATTACCCTCCTCTGAAAATTGGTGTTGACCTCAATAAATTACTGAAGTTATAAATTGTTGGCTAATAGTATAGTGTGTGGCACTGTTAATGCTGAACCCTCAGGAATTATGTGATAGAAATAAGGAAATGTATAGAAAAGTATCCACTCCCTGGAATATTTTTTCCTCTTTACTTGTGTAATTTAACATTTCAACACCATAGTAAATAGGAAGCAGTATATATATCATTTGTTCATCAGATTATAAACATCTTTTCAGATGAAAAGTTAGCAGGGAAAGAATTATGCATACGTATTATTGACGAAGAACATTAACTGCAGCTAAGGTCATCCATAAGGTGTATTTGGAGGCATCGTATATCAAATGTGCAGTTTCACGTTATAAAAATCTTGGTGCAGCTTAGTTCGCAATCAGCACACATTTAAGAAAACTTGATTTTTTTTCCCCCTTTCATTTCAGGCATCAACTCCCAACTGGCTTATAGCATTGCTTCAGGTGACAGCCTCGGGCAGTTTGCGGTGGACAAGAACGGTGTGCTGACAGTCCTCAAAACCCTGGATCGGGAAAGTCAGTCCTTTTACAGCCTGGTGGTTCAGGTGCACGACCTGCCCCCGCCTCCGGCCCCCCGGTTCAGCAGCACCGCCCAGGTCTCCATTATCCTGCTGGACGTGAACGACAACCCGCCGACGTTCCTGTCCCCGAGACTGACGTACATTCCAGAGAACACGCCGCTCGACACCGTGGTTTTCAAAGCTCAGGCCACGGACCCGGACAGCGGCCCGAACAGCTACGTGGAGTACGCCCTGCTGAGCCCGTCGGGCAGCAAGTTCAGCATCGGGACCATCGACGCGGAGGTGCGGCTCACGGGCGAGCTGGACCGCGAGGCCGTCTCCAATTACACGCTCACGGTGCTGGCGACGGACAAGGGGCAGCCGGCGCTGTCCTCGTCGGCCGAGGTCGTGGTCGTGGTGCTCGACATCAACGACAACAGCCCGGCGTTCGCGCAGGCTCTGTACCGAGTGGAGATGGGCGAGGACACCCTCACAGGGACGGACGTGGTGCAGGTGTGCGCGGCCGACGCCGACGAGGGGACCAACGGACAGGTGCGCTACGGCATTCTGGACGGCAACGCCGACCAGGACTTCCGGATCGACTCGGTCACAGGGGCCGTCACGGTGGCCAGGCCACTGGACAGGGAAAAGACCTCCACTTACCTTTTAACTGTTCAGGCAGCAGATAGGGGCAGCACCCCCAGAACTGACACCTCCACGGTCAGCATCGTCCTTCTGGACAGCAATGACTTTGTTCCCACCTTTGAGCTCTCTCCGTACTCTATAAACGTCCCTGAGAATTTAGGGGCACTGCCCAGGACGGTTCTTCAGGTCAGTATATTTAATAAAGCAAGTGCTGTGTTTCTCCAGAAGACACCTAACTCTGCTCACGCTTCCCCCACCTCTTCCTCACTCCCGTTCTTAATCGCTAATTGCAGATACAGCAAATCGTGAAAAGGAAAGGTTTAGGAAAATCGCAACTAAGAACCTATCGATTTCCTCGTGCGTGGAATGTGGCATTTCAGTCATGTTCTTTCCTGTGTGCTCATGTTGCACACATTTATGGATTTGCGTTTTTGAATTTTGTTTTACTGTAACAGTAATATCTGCACATAGTAAGAAAAGAAAATGGTGTAAAAGTTTGAACACTTTGTCACACACATGGTTCTCTCTTCCCTCTTTACTACCTACAATCCAACTACCT
Organism: Pteropus medius; assembly: GCF_902729225.1. Taxonomy (NCBI): domain Eukaryota; kingdom Metazoa; phylum Chordata; class Mammalia; order Chiroptera; family Pteropodidae; genus Pteropus; species Pteropus medius. The sequence continues at coordinate 3,552,385 of NW_024348304.1, forward strand.
ACATGAAACCGCTATTAAAAGTTTTTGGGAAGCTATGCATTGATTTTATGCCTATTTTTACACAAATAATACATACTTACTCTACCACTTGAATTGTTTTACTTGAATTTTAACAATATGTCTTCGGAACATCTTAGTATCGGTATATGTAATGCTGCCTTATTATTTGATGGAAACATTTTGTTTTGCGGTCTCCGTCGTGTTGGTTTTGCTCTCATTCACGGCACGCATTGTCCCCTCCCGCAGGTGGTGGCGAGAGATGATGATCAGGGTCTTAACAGCAAACTCTCCTACGTTCTGGTTGGTGGCAACGAAGACAACGCTTTCACTCTCTCGGCTGGTGGGGAACTCCGAGTAACACAGAGTTTGGACCGTGAAACGAAGGAGCACTTTGTCCTGATGATCACAGCTACGGATTCAGGTCGGTTGTGAAAATTTTCTTCATAATATGAGTAAATGAAAGCATTTTTATCTGCCGTTAAATATTCGTTGAAATTTACTAATGCTGGGCACTCCGGTTGTATCTATATAATTTGTAGCACATATATCACTTGGTGGAGTTCATGTCAGTGGTAAGGGCTTAAGCACATTACAGTCTAAGCTGTATTCCCGTGAGACCGAATGTGTCCTTGCTCTGTAAGCCGCCCGAGTACCTCTGGGGGTGACCTGATACTCTGCTACGTGGGGCATTTCTAGTACGTAAACATCCAGATGGTTCTAACTGGTTGTGGAGGAAGAGGGTGGGGGCAAATTCGACCTTGTTGGTCTTTAGGTTCTGCAAAATGATAGGTAGCTGTAATAGGCATTTGATGAAGCCACAGAGAACTCCAAAAAGATTCAGTGAGCGCGCAGGGTTCTCACTGAGCAGTGTAATGGGTTACAACAGAAACAATGGAAAGCAAAGTATTAGCTATAGTGTTGAAAATCGAGACCACGTAAAGTTGTACAGCAGGTAGCACAAAATACAATCTAAGAGAGTGATGTGACTGTTTACCACTCCTTTGTATTGCATAGATTGACTCTATTCATAAATATCATTTATTCAAATTGAAACAATTAAAAAATTTTAAGGAATCTTTATGCCTTGCAGAAAGTAGGTATTGCTTAAATATTGTTGAATAAACGAATGATTAAATGAACCATTGATTTCCAAGATATTAATGAATTGTGGAGCATTGTTCTCGTGTAACATTTATTTATAAAAATTGTCACACTTAGTATTATAGAACTTAATAATGTCGACATATTTTTAAAAATTGTGTTGAAATTGTTTTGAGCCAAAGCAGATTTTGTTGGAACCTCAAATGACTGGAATTATACACACACACACACGAAATAATATATATAAGTACTCAAAACGCTCATGTAGCTGTGTAGATACCGATATAGACCAACTCTGTTTTCAAATGAATTGTTTTTACTGTTATTTGAATGTTCTTTATGAACATAACATATTAATATTTTTCGTTATGTAAGACCAATTTCAGAGTATATCATGTTATTTTACCATTGTATTTTGTCATACAAAAGGAGAGGATTTCGAGATGACGAGTAATGACAGATTTCTGTTAAGTATTCCAATGCCAGTGCCGCTCAGTATTAACTGAGGCCGCTCTCTCTGTATAGTACTTGCATTTACTTTTGGGAGTGTGATTTTCTGAGGCTATTGCTTTATGAAAGAAAGCGAATATTCTCTGTATTTTTTTTTTAATGTGTGTGAATAATCATGTTATAGTTTATGCAACTATAAAATCCTGAAGAACGATGAGCAGAATGTAGTGTGGTGTCCACGTGAAACTTAAACCAGGTTGATCTGAAGGCCGTTTCATTCCGTGTGGAGTCAGCATTGTGCTTCCTTGACAGCAGGCACGGGGGTAGGCGGTGAGCGTTCTCATGTGCAAAATGCAGTCACCACCGCATCGCTCAAATCAACCCAGTACTTCAGCAGCCACCTGGAGAGAAGAGAGGGCGAAACTCAGTAGAAACTGGTAGAGATTCAGATATTCAGAATCAGGTTTTATGACCAAAGCATCTCAGTCTCAGTTTTTCTCTCCAGTTTTAACTGGAATCGTGTGGTGGAGACCAGGCCCACGCGAATGCTGAGCCCTCGCCCTCACGGAGACGACGCAGGGACCAGAGTCCAAAACCAGGAATCTCCTTGCGAAAGTGTCAGTCGTTGTAAATCCTGCATCCCAGAGGGTGTGCCACCCATAGGTTGTCCCAGGATGGGGAGCGGGAGCGGGGTGTGATTGTGAGTGTCGAGGTGCAGTGCAGGGTGACCTGGGATGGGCAGGGCGCAGCCCGCAGACGTTCTGTGTCAGAGTGTTTGTGCTTTGGAATGTTCAAAGCCAAAAGCCATGGCAGAGAAGGAAGGTAACCAGAATGCCTGTTCGCAACCAAATAGTTGAAAGAATTTATAATCTGTGTGCGCCCATGCAGCCCAGCGGGGGATTGTGAAGGAGAAGAGGATGGTTGTTTTTTTGTTTGTTTTTGATATTTGGCCATCTGGGTCATAGAGTATGCCAAGTTTTACAGACACTGACCATTTCTACATGTTACTTTATCATCTCAAAGACTTAGCTGTGTGTTTTTTTTTTTCCCGTTTTGTTTTGTTTTTAAGACTTAGCTATTTTTGTTTCTACTTATAGTAAACCCAAGCTCAGAGTGGTTAAGTAATTTGCTCAGCTTATAAGTAACAGTTGGATTCAGACCCGAGCGTACCTGACAGACAAGTTCAGGGTACGTGGAAGGTTTTAGTGTGTGGGTAAGTAACATTTGAAAAAATATTCATTTCCAAAATTATTTTATTTGCAAAGCAAACCCAGGAACGGTCTATATATTATAATGACGACAGCTTTGAATTTGAATTGATCTCCATCTGAATTCTGGTGCTGTCATAGTTTTCTTTGTGATTCAGGCAAAGAAATTTCAGTCTCTTCCTCAGTAAAATGGGGATAATTGTAATTACGGATAGTTTATTACAAAGTATAATTGATACAACATGTTAAGTTGTTAAATATATCATCAAGTAGTATATATAATGATTTTAATAAGAATTGTGATCCATGCATTTTAAATATTTTAAAATTCTTAGAAATATTTGCCTTGTTCCTTACTACGTAAAATATCTCATTAAAACATGTATGGATCGGTTTAAAAAACATTTTTTAAATTACACTGTATATTAAGTTTCATTTTTATATATTATTATACGAGGAATTTCTTTTGTATATTAGACATTTCTTTTCAAACTTCCAAAGAATATATTGCATAGTAAGTGTTTAACCATTTAAAAAGACCACAGATTTTGAAAATTATAGTTCAGGGAAATTATGGTGAAGGAAGATTTTGTGGGCTAGCCAGCAAACTTAACCCTTGTTATGCTGTTTCTGCATCAAAATGACAACACAAAAGGGACACTTCATTAGGGGAGGGAGGGACGGATGATGGAAGGGAGAGAGAGTGAGCAAGCCAGCGTGAGTTCAAAGTGGCGTCACTGAAGGTATCCTCCTCTGACGGACAGGCGGGCGGGGATGAGGCCCCCTCTTAGGAACTTTCACAAGGAGATGTGACAGAGCCTGGTCTAAACGTGCAGAGAGAGCAGGAACCAGATCCTGGTTCAGGGAGCCAACAGTGCGAGCTCCTGATGCCACCAGCCTCCGAGGAAGGTCAGGGACCTAGAATTCTTAATACAAGGACAGATACTAGAAGCATAACTAATTTCTATGAAGGACTGTTGCCTTTGCATGAGAAATGTGAAGACCAGGTGTGTGTAGATTCCGCCCAGTACTGACTCGGGAGAGTTACGAGTTCTGGAGAGTGAAAATGCAGAGTTTCAGGAAACGAAGGCATTTGGAAGTTTGTCATTCAAGGCCTTACATGTGATGCCAAGGAGAAAGATGGGACGTATAAACGGGACTCGGCGGCACTGGTGCCTGAGGTCACAGTGTTTGGCAGTCCTGGAAATTAGAGAATTGATTGAACTTCACCCCAAAGCACAGACTTTTATGAGTGCTGCTGCTTCTTTTCTTTTGACTTGCCCTGAAATGGACTGGTGGTTCCGAGGCCTCTAGAGTGAAGTATTAGGTGTCTGATCATTTAATACGGATCATGTCGAAAGCAATCAGAAATTGTGAGGGAGGTTGGACCAGATGATCTTAAAGTCATCGAAACTCACATGTGACTGTCATTTTACGTTCAGTTCCTTTACGTACTATTGGTATCACAAATAACCACTTTAGGGAAGAACGTGAGAGTTTTAGACATCAGGCTTCAGAATCTGAAGTTTAATATTTCAGGAGTGAAGGCTCTGACACAGGATGTAAAATACATGTTCACTGCAATGATTTAAAAGTCAAATTGGTAGTTGACATGAGAAAATGCAGAAAAATATGGCAGCGTTTAGACCCCAGATGCCATGTTATTCTCAAATTTGTAGTCTTCTACGAACCAGGAAAGTATCAAAGTGTTCTAAACAAGAAAAAAAATATATTTGACAGTTTTATTCTTTAGCTCACAAATCACTTTTACTTTGCTCTTTTTAAATTCTTACCTGATGTCAGTCCAGAGATGGGTCAGCCTCGGCAATGTGGCAGAAACTGAAGCAGCAGTATTTTTTTATCAGCAAACCTCTAAATCTTTGAATACTTTTTTGGAGAAAATATTAGCATTCCACTATCATCGTGTTTTTATTTACTGACTGAATGGCTACAGAGTAGCACATCTGGAATCTCTCTAAATACTCCTGTCTACAGCTTAAAATGAGCTACAACCACACTCTCATGTATGTGGGGGACTGAATTGCTGAATAACAAAACCAGAACACAGTATCATAATTCTACCTCGTTTTTTTCTCCTATAGGATTAAATTACTAAACAGCAACTTAATGACTTGAGGCTACAACTCAGTTAAAGATGATGTTTAGCTTAACTGTAATTTAAAGTATGACTATTCTGTCTTCACTGTGTATCGCTCACTACTGCATCCTTTCTTCTAGACATAAAGACACAGTACCAAGTAGAGGTCCCCCGGGGGCTGGCACAGTCGCACCGGTACCGCGAAAGCCCAACGCTGTGCGGTTCCTCCAGGGGGGGAAGCCGGCCCCAAGCAGCTGGTGTCTTCACGTGGTTTGGCCTTCTGTTCCCAGGTCACCTTCCTTTCCAGGAGTGTCCCTCACTATTTTCTCTTATGTGCAATAAATAAGATAATGGTTTTAATATAGTAAGTAGCCAGGAATTATCAGAGAACCCAGAGCAGTTTACTTTAAAAATATTAATTCAGAGAATTAATGTACAAAATGGAAGTATATCCTAGAAGGAAACACATAGCTCCATCGTTCAGAAAAAGGTTCAGATCCCATGTCTCCCACTTTCCAGCTACGTGACCTTGGGCATGTTCACATCTACAGAACATAAATACTAATCCCGCTTGAACAACTTATCGGCAGGGGTAAATAAGAGAAGGGCTTGTTTTAACTGTCCGTGTTCGTCACCACGCTGGCTGCACATCTCAAGCTTAGTGAGGCCAAATAAAACTCTCTGCCTCCTTTCTGCCTCCCTGAGCCCCATAAATAACCTGTCTACGATTTGAGGCAAGCCTTGTTGTCATTCTTCATTCGTCTTTCTCTGTATCCCATATTCAACAAATCCACTTCCAAGTCGACTGCTTCTAATCATACATTTTTCAAAAAGTCCTGAATTTATCTATTTTTCTTCATTTTCACCGCCACGACCTGAGTCGAAGCCAAGGGCTAATATGACAGCTTCCTAACTGCCTCACGGTACATTCGCCAACGAGCAGCTCACGGACTTCTAAACCATAAATTAGATCATCGTGCCCCATTGCTTGTTAAAAACTCTTAGTCATTTCCAAGAATAAAACCTAAATTTCTGACCGTGGACCACATGGCATTAAGCGAGCTGGCCTCTGTCCACTTATCTGACCATTTCCCCCTTTATCATGTGTCCGCCATGGTGCACGGGGCAGGCTCAGCCATTGTCACCTCCCAACTCTGTGTCCGGTGCCCGCATGTTGGTAAGTTGAAATCATCCAGTGTGGGAATATTTACACCCCAGAAATCAGCAAATATTATGAACCGAGGTGACTCGCTTGTGGAGAGCAGTCGCTAAACATCACTGCAAATTTCCAGTACCGGTTGGCCTTGGGCTCTTTAAAAATGCAGGCTTTTCCTGTCCTTGGCCCTTGGCGCTGGTGGTTCACTCCGCCTGGAGTGTTCTACTCTGTAGCCAGCTGTTCTGTTGTGTTGTTGTTTTAAGGGGGAACACATCCACGTCTTGGTCATGTGTCATTATATCCAGGTAAAATGTCCACTGCTCAGGGGGGACTTACCTGACCACCAGTCTGTGGGTCCCACGCCCCCTCTCTCCAGGGTCACTCTCTACCACTTCCGCTGTGATTTCTTCCTAACACTAATTGCCACCTAAACTTACGTGCTTACATGTGACATAGCATATATGAGTGTGTGTAATTTGTTTAGCCCATCAGCATCTATTATCCCCTGGAATGTATATTTCCTGTCTCATTCAAAACCGAATTTCCAGAAACACCCAGAACAGAACCTGTGACGTAGCAGGGACTTCATACGCATTTGTCGAATGAATGAGTCAGTGAGTGAAAAATGATAATGAGTTACCAATTAGTCGCTATCCTGTTATTTCAATAGGCAGCTGTTAGTTCATATGCATTTACCATACTTATATTTAGTTTGCTGGTCCATATTTAGCACTTGAAGATTTTTCAAAGGATCTACCACAATGAAAACTGCCATTTTCTTTTTTAAGTCATGGCTGAAAGTCCAGAAGTGTTTTGCTACATTGGTTGTGGTCATTCGGACTGACCTCTGCTTTGAAAAGCTGCACAAGTGTTTCAGGCTCTGTGGCGTTTAGAGGGACGTGATAGATCGCAGTCGTATTTAAGGACCCATTGAAGCATTTTATGGCCTTAACTCAGTTTCAAGTGCTGAAAATACTGTTCAAGCTGGATTCTCATGACTCTTTGCTGAACCTTCTGGCTCTTATTCAATTCTGTTATGTATTAGATGTTTCTAGGTAAATCTTATCTCTCCTCTGTGCTGTGCTGCCTACCTTCCCTATCTGCCAAACACCCGAGCACTTTTTTAGCTAGAAAAAAATGGATGTGGTTTTTGGCTTCGTACGGCTTACATACACGGGCCTATGACTCATTACGTAAACATAATCTGAAAAGTTTCGCTCGTGTGTTGTTTTGTTATGGAAATTTTGGCATTAAGAAACTGTTCCAATAGATATATATCGATACAAGTAAATTTTCCCGGTCTCTTAGAAAAAAACTTAAGATGATCTTAAACCCTCAGCAGTAAATTCAAAATATCTGCCCCTGCTCTGTCAAGGCCCTGAGTTAGGGTGCGAGAAAGCCGTGAGAAGATGCTGTGACGGTGGAGAGAGGTCACGGGGACAGTTCAGGGCGTGATACGCAGCAATTTGAAAAGAGAAGTACAAGTTTAGAAAATGGTAAATCAGGGACATCTGACGGAAAGGACCATCTGAGAGCCAGAAGACTTGGCCGGGAGCCACCTCATTCCCCGCCTTTTCCCGGGAGGGGAATTGAGGCCGGAGTAATCAGGCGGTTTGCCAGAGTGTGCCACCCCAGAGGGTGGCAGAGTCGCGCGCAAATCCAGGAGTGCTGCCTGCCGGCTGAATTCTCGCTGACCTATGCTGGATTTTAAAATCAGGATCTGCTGACGCTCCGTGTAACTTAGATTTCCAAAAATGCAAGTTTAAGAAACCTTTTCTTTCCCCCGTCCGCCATTCAGTGTACTTTAATGACTAAAACATTGAACTGTCATTCTTCGTTCTCCAAATAAATAAATAAATGTTTTCAAATAGTTTTAAGTAAAGCCAAATTAAGTGGAATCAGTAATTTCAATATTGAGCTTTTGGAAAATAAGCTTACATTTAGGCATTGTTCAAATTAAATGCTAAGTAGGAGACATTAAAAATGCATTAGACTTTACAGGTAGGAGATGATGAGATATTGCTGATTTTCACTGCCAACTGTCATTTTGCATTTATTAAAATCGAATTATGATGCCAAATTATGATTTAATAGACCTTATAAGTAACTTTTGATTATAGTTGATGAGACACTTACGTTTCTATGGGCCGTATTAATACATAACAAGTACCTCGATATAGTCTCCTTAGAGAATATTGACAGAACAGACTCTTCCAGGCATTCTTCTCGGTACCGGAGGGAGGCTAGCGAAGAAGTACACGCCTCCACCCTCCAGTCCAAAAGATGGACAGTAAACAAAGTATAGCGTATAGACCGGGCGTGATGTGCGGTACGATGAAGTTAGAAAAGCAGGTTAGGCGGCTGGAGAGCGAGGAATCGGAGGTGTTGTTTTTGATAATGAGCACGTCGAGTTAAGAAAGTAAAATAGCTGAATAGTGTCGCTTGCAGATGAAACATCCCCGAGGCGGGGACTGGCTTTGTCACATCCAGCGAGCAGCAAGGGGGACGAGAATTGAAGCAGAGTGGCTGGGAAGAAGGCCGACAAGGCCAGAGCAGGAGCTTTCGCTTCGTCCAAAGACTGACAAGAGCCTCGCCGGGGCTTTGAACAGGGAGCCACGGGAGAGTTGGGACTGGTCTGTTTTGTGGCGGTTGCTGGGGACAGGAATAGAAACTGAGCTGATGATTACAAGGCCATTGCAGTCAACCCTGAGAGGACGATAGTGTTTGAAATCAGGTGACAGCGAGAGGCGGTATGAAGTAGTTATGTGTTTATCCAGTTTGAAGATCGAGCCATTTGGACTTGAAGTGGAATCGGAGGTGTAGGAAGTCTGCGAAAGAGATGAATCAAGTATGAATCCTACGTATTAGTCCGAGAAATTTGGAGATGTAGAGAGAAAAGATTTTCGGACAGATTATAACTTGTTGTGGTTCTGTGATATTTTAGGCGTTATGAGATATCCGGGAGACGTCAGGTAGATAGATATGAAAGTTTAATTCTCAGAGAGGATATTTGAGGAACGATAGAACTTGGAAAGTCGTAACTTTTAGGTGATGTTCATCCTGTGGATACGGAGTGCTTGTCTGTGCCAGAATTTGTGCTACGTTATCCCAAGTAATCTGTAAGTTTGATCCTATTATTCCCATTTTATGGAGTAAAATAAGAACAAGAACAAAACTGAGTATTAAAGAAGGCAAACACCGCATGCAGCTGAGTATCAGTGAAACAGGATTTGAAGCCAGTCAGTCCGATCAGGGGACAGTTTCTTCAACACTACTCACTGCTTCCCGTCTGTTAGCTTGTCTGCCGTGCCGGGCTTTATAGAGACCATGCTTATAAGACTTTCTTCTCTTTGGATTAAATATAATTTTTATGTTTAAAAGAGCATTGGCTTATGAAGCCAAAAAATCCCAACAAAAACAAAAACACCAACTTATGTTTTCTGCCATTAAGCAACTGGTAGAATAAGAATATTAATCAATTTGAAATTAAAGGCTCGTTCTCCTCATCAGATCAAGAAATGCGTATCCAAGGGTTTTATAAAGCATAGAGTGTAAAACAAATGTTAAATATTATGCTAAGAAAATGCAGTATGCACGATAGACACATACATGCACATACAGTGAGTCAGTTGGGCTGCGTGTGTGTGTGTGCGCGCGCACATTTAATTTGGGGGTGGGGGATGAATCTGCGTACAAATTAAATGTTATCCTTTATCTGTTCTCAGTCTAACATACTAAAGGGTATAGAGATATTTGGCAATAGCTTTGGCCAAAAGGTTTAGTTATGAAGTGTCTATGTGTCAGCATAATGAATAGGGCTGAGGGGAGACGTTTGGTTATCAGCATCTCTAATTAAGGGTGTTTATCATCTGACTGAAGGAGGGAATGGGCTTCATTCTTATGCAGGGATTGGAAATGACTTTTTAATGGAGGGAAACATGATACTTTTGCAAAAGTTAATTCTAAACGCTAAAAGGGCTGCCATGCTTTATTTTTTGGTGAGGATGTGATGGCATTTTGAATTAATACTTTCTGTCACATTGTTTAGTTGAGGGGGTCATTGCCCTATAATGGCGCAGTAATCAAAAGAGAGGTCAGAAATGTGGAATATGACATTTTACATCCGAAGACAGTTGCTTTTTGTCACTATTATTTGTGGGAAAATATTGGAGAAGAGCTTGCCTTGTGTGTTTTGATGAACATTTTTAATAAAGAAAATGACTTGAAAATTTTCCATGGACACCAGAGGTTCCATAAATCGGATAGTGCTAGGGTTACCTTCAATTACTGGAAAGATATCGCATTGAATGTGCTTCTATATTTGAGTTTAAGGCACTTTTGGTTATTTCCAACGGAGTTATTAAAAGAAAAAATTTCCACACACAATTTACTGATGTAGGAGCCCCCTTTGTCCCCAGCAGTTCATGAATCAAGCAGCATCCAGCCCAGCAGAGAGAAAGTTGTTTTGAAGAGCCGAAGAAGGCAGGTTTTTATAGGCCGGTGCGAGCGGGAACTAGGAGGCTGTACCGGCATTTGCTGCCTGATGAGAGCAAGGCTACTTTCCTGAATGGAGCGAGGGAAGGTTTGGGGACGGGTTGGGTGACAGTCAAATGCTGCTTGGCCGACCCCGGCCTTTTCTGGGAGAGCCAAGCGTCCCCGCTTAGCTTCTGGGTTGTCGGTGTGGGGCTGGGCGTGAGCCCCTCCTTGGTGGCCCTAATCTGGCGACTCTGACAGAGAATATTTGTCTCCAAGGGTGATAACTGGCGATGGTTTTACTTCCTCTCATTGCTAGCAAATCTCTGGACCATACCTGTTAGTGACATAGGCATTATTATAAATCACTTACTTGAATAATTTTCTTTGAATCCGCTACTCTGATAGAATTTTATTTGTACATTCAGATAAGAATCCACCAAAAAAACGGAGTTAATAAAATTTTATTAAATCAGAGCTAGAATTGCCATTATATCACCTAAAATTAAAATTTGGTAAAATAATTTTATTCAACTCTTCATTCACTTCACATAAGCTATAAATCAGTATGCCAAAGAAACCCAGCTTTGTAACGGAATTAAGCAATATGCAATATTAAAGAAGTTTATATTACCCAAAAGATAAACATTAAATACTGTAGAAAATAACTTGGAAAATAACTCGATCGTATAGTGAAGAATTTTTTTCAAAAGTCCTCTCATTTCGTCTTGTTAAAACTTTATCATTTTGTACCCTATTTTGATAAGTATTCCGTAAATATATAATTTGATATTTTCACTAAGTAGGCAGGAGGCCGGTTGTGTTTAGAATTCGGTGGTTATCTCTAGGGCTTCGGAATTTCAACATGTATTGAGAATTTTTTTTAATGTCCTCTAAAGAGTAATTGCTTGTGACATGTTTTATGTGGGAGATAAAATATTTAGTTAACATTATATTTTATGTCATAAACATTTTTGTGGTAAAATATGGATAACATAATATGTACTATTTTAACCATTTTTAGGCGTACAGTTCAGCAGCATTACATACATTCACATTGTTATGTAGTGTCATCTTCATAGCATTACTAAATAGTTTCTTTAGTTTCACTTGTCACTTCTATTTTAATAAGAATTTTTTGAAGGATATGTATTGTTTTTGATAAAATTATTTCGGAAGTAAGTAAAAATCAAGTGTCACTTAAGTGTGTATATAACCAATTTTTATAAACATTTGTAAAACTAATTAGTAAAAACTGGAATTTTTAAAATACAAAACTGTTGGTCATGTTTAAAATATTCCATACTTATTTGCTTTGTACATTTTCTGGACTTAAATTTAAATCTGAACACATAATCTTCAATGTTAATAAGAATGGCTGAATTTCAGTGTTTTCAGTGGATGGCTTACTTACTGTGAGAAAAACACATTCACTTCATGGGAAAAAAGAAGCTAATACTTTATTACAACAAACACGACCAGTCAGGGGACCCATTCACCAAATGTTTGATGTCAAGAATGAAATCGGCTTTGTTGCAAAGCAACAGATTTAAGTGAAGCAAAAATTCTATCTTCTGCTGAATAGTTTTTCACGTTTCAGGAATGTATGTTTAATTTATAGGAGCTAACATTTAAAAAAAGTAATCTGCCTGCAGTTTGAACTTTAATTAGTCATTTAGACTCATTCATTATACTTACTAAAGATGTATTTTCTGATAGAGCAGTTGCTTGAAATTTTTTTTCTTTTTAAAATTTTATTTTAAATTTCTTTGAACTGTATTCATTGATATGCTTAAGCTTATTAAGGTATAAGTGTTAAAAGGCAATACTAATTTAATTCAAGAATATAAAATATGACTCTGACAAAGCATAGAACAGCTCACAGTATTATGGGCGATTGGAAGATTAAGCTGTGATCAGTCTTCTTCTGTGTGTTTATATGTGTGTATGTGTGATCTGTTTTTGCAGTCTTTCAAAAATGCTTTTCAGAATCATATGTATTCTTTGCTATTTGCTCTAAAAATTTCAGAAGGTTCCTATCAATTTACCCATGTTTATTGTATATTTATGTAGAGCATATACATACATACATACGTCCACACATATATATATACAGACGATACATATAATTTTACAAATTGAAATTTTAAATTTATCTTACTTCAACTGTATTTCAAATGTCCACGGAACCCTCCCAGCCTCTACAATTATTAATTTCTGAGACCTTGACTTTTTATTTCATTTGTCTCTTCTACCTTTTTTATTGACTCACTGTCCTCCACCAGGAGCCTGTGTTTGCATTCTGCCTCTTCTTTCTGATAGCATCTGGTTCTCATAAATAATCCCAGATGAAACTGAACAATCTTGCCCTGTTACGCCACTAACTATATAATTCATCATTATCAGATCTATCCAAGCTAAACATTAGCCCCAACTATTCGGATTCTTCTCATGGGATTCAGGATTAATTGGGACTCCGATTATAAGCAGGAGACGATCTCCAAAACGTGGACCTTTGTCTGCGGTCTTGTTCTCTGATCTAGCCTTGGGCTAAAGGCTATATTCCTAGATGCGTATTGCCAGAGGTGTTCAGCTTATTGAACTGTGAGCCGTATAATCACTAGACCAGAATCCCGTATATAGAATCAAAGGCAGACTTAATGCAGATTAGGGACAGGGCCTAATGTTTATGCAATATGGGTTTATATAAAGATGGATTAAACAAAATCATTCCTGTTCTCAGTTAGCTTACAGCCTAATAGAGGATACGGCAGAGGTACATTAATAATAATAATATAGGGCGAAATATCGGCCACAGGAGTGGCGGTTTATCTGAGCCCAACGAACAGAGCCAAGAGTTTTTTCAAAGTGTTCAAAATTGGCTCTCTCTCTGCCCACTCTGGCTGAATGTAAGTAAATTGCTTAAATGCTTCGTATCAAGTTCTTTATTTAAAAAAAATTAAGCAATAATAGCTACTTCATGAAATCTGCAATTAAATGAGGAATGCATATATAAAATGCTCATAACATATAACTGGTATCAAATAAGTGTGCAATAACGTGTATGCAAATATGTATGCATTTTTGTATATGTACATATGTATTCAATTTATATTCAAATTCATGGGCCAAGTTTACAGGGAATACTATGATTTCAGTTTTTGACATACTAATCTTGGGCTCTATGGTAACTCAAAAGTTGGATGTATCAGCCTGGAGCCAGCAGAAAGTTCTGGAGTGAAGATGAAATAACAGGGACTCTCGTGCAGCACTTCACGGGAGATAGAACCAAAGAATGTTGGGAACCAGGAGCGTAAGCGCCTTAGAGCAGTTTTTACACAGCTGAGAGGAGCCAGCAGACAGACACAGAAAAAGAGCAACGGAAACATGGCTTCCTCTTATCGCTGAATCAGCAGGGATAAGAGGAAGTCGTCTGAGGAGCAAGTGGCCGATCGGGGGCATTGCCAGTGTCTCCCGCGGTCCCATCTTCCTGCCCAACGCTGACGGGCAGTGACTTCGGAGCTCGTACCACCAGTGGACAAGTATGAGGCTGGAGTGGGGTGTGGGGCATTAGGCCCAAGAGTAAAAAAAAATTTGTAGGCAGAATTCAAATTTGAGATTCATTAAATCTCAGAAAAAGACTTAGGGATTTGGAATAATGTCTTTGTTAGGTTTTCCTTGTAAAATTGAAAAACCAAACAGATCGACCTGCATGTCTGCTCAGGCAGCATGAGGCAGTAGGAGACAGGTCGTGCCTCACGTCATCGATGCGTGAAGTGTAAGTGTACCCCCGTGCGTATGAAGGTGGTTGTGGCAGCTGTTAAGCGGAGAAGCGGGGCTTGGGGACCGATGTACGCATCCCAGGAGGCCCCGCGGGGACGTAGGACCGCCACTGGGCCGCGTCTCCAGCCAGAACCATCTCTTGTCCCTGGAGTGCTTCGAGAATCTGAAAAGTGTTAGCATTGCTCTGATACGAAGGCAGTAAGTTTGAACTTGCTGCACATTATCCTGGGTAAACAATATGTTTCTTTTTGCGCACGGAGTTAGAGAACACATCAGCAACACTATTTGTGTAGTTTATAGACAAAGAAAAAAATCACATGTTTCTGACCAAATGAGTTAGTCATAATTTTATGTGGTTTTCCATGTGTGTGTCATGAGACACTTCAGAATACCAAAGATAAAACCTTTACTTGGCAGTTACTGGGTTATTTGTTAACAAGCACATACGAGTTGATTAGATAGCAGTGTGCACATCAAAAATATTCAAGTTTTGCATTTTAAAATTTCCAATTCAATACGTCTTCCACAAGGCCAGCATGAAATTTCTGAGAGCTGGATGTCTCATAGACTTATACTACAGGGGGATCTTTAAGAGGAGAGGGTGATCAAAATGTTTTCCTGAATAATGTTATCATTGGGATGAGTCAAAACTTTTATGGGGGAACAAAAATTCTGAGAGCTATGACACAGAAATTTTTAGATTAAAAACGGATCATGTATGTGTCAGTGTTTTTCGTTTTTCTCGTTTGTAAAACAAGAACAAGAAAAATGAGCAATTTAGGGTACATTCTGATGACGAGCCGGCGTGACCCTAAGCACATTACAGTCCCTGAAGCCCTCACTGGGGAAGGTTCTCAGTGAGGAGACCGAGGTTCAGTGGGTGAAGTACGATGTCAGTAAGAAATGAGAGCCCCAAACCCCTCATCCTTTTCCCCCGGGCCCCTGGCTGAGCTACCCCCTCTCTGCAGTCATCACGTGCCCCTCCTGCCCATGGCGGTCCCTTTACCACACACACACACACACATATGCACGCACACACGCACAGATATTCTCTAGTTTAAGTTTTTTTATGATTCAACCAGAGGGAGAAATGCTAACATGATTCAGACCATTAATTTCCATTTTGCCAAACTGTATATAATTAAACACACATTTAGGAGATTTAGGCCAAACGTTGGCCATCAATAATACTCCTGAAAATATTTATTTTAGCTTTAATATGTCCCTTGTGAGAAATTCAAATTCTGTGACAAGATTATTGTCTTCCAATGGCCCACAAACTTCAACTGGCACATAGCGAGGGTCCCTCACAGGTGACTTTGCACGGAGCTCGTGCCTGGTGCTGAGCTCTGGGCGCAGCTCGTCGGGGTCCCAGCACCCCTTGCCGAGCAGCGCCCGTCCAGCTGCCCGCGACGCCTCCTGGCTCGTTGCCCGCGGTAAACAGCTCCACATCTGAGTCACGGGGATCAAATCCCAGCTCCCTCACTAGGTCTGTGGCCTTATTTTATTCTAGATACAGTTCAACAGATCTTCGGAGTTTCTATTTACAGCAACTAAAGTTTAAAAGTGATTTTGAAAACACAGCTAAAGGCAGATGATTTGGCTTTTACTTGTGGGACAGAGACTCTGACCAGGGAGGGCACCTGGCCTTCCCCACGAGGAGCCACTGACTCCGTGTGTCCAAGGTCCCGTTATGTGTCGGCTTTTCACTGTGATGGGGTCAGAACGAGTCATTTCACATTTACGTTGAATATTAAATAGATGCAACAGAAATGGTTCCAGGTCAGCTCACTGACGGGACATGACTTCCCGCAAGCAGACGCTTACAGTGTTGAGATATAACCTTGAAGCTGATTTTTCCTACAAACGAATTCTTGTTGGTACAGAAACAGGAATTTAAAGACGTCAGGAATCCAGAGGAAATTTTTTGACCTTAACGTCGAGAGTCACCGCTCGCGGTACAGTTTGTGACACCGCCTTCGTTTACAGCAGGTGCGCCAGCTACTCTGCGCCCATGGGTGTCCTCCAAATCTGGCTTGAGTTGTTTTAATGTGATTGCAGAGAAACCAGCAGTGCCTGTTCTGTGGTGTTTCAATGATATCGTTGCATTCTACGTTGCTGCATCTGCGCCTTCAAAACAGAACAAGAAGTCGACATACTCTTTTTGTGCAGCATCAGTAGGAAAAGAGTTGCACTATAACTTCATAAATAAAAATATTTTTTGTCACGAAATTAAAGTTCATTCCATCACTTGTCTGTGTTCAGAAATCGAAGCCATTTCTAAATTCTCTTCAGTAGTGTCATCTACAGCTAATTATTGCTCTTTGCTGTTGTTTTTGTCCTTCGTAAATATCGAGACTTGATCTTCCTTTCTATCTAGGATCCCCGGCCTTGACTGGAACTGGGACAGTCCATGTTATAGTAGATGACGCCAATGACAACGTCCCCACTTTTGCCAGTAAAATGTATTTCACTGCGGTTCCTGAAGATGCACCAACGGGAACAGACGTTTTACTGGTGAACGCCTCAGATGCTGATGCTTCCACAAACGCAGTTATCAGGTCAGTGCATTTGCCTTTGTAAATTTGGATTATTTTTCCCATTCAACATTAGTCTTTAGAAAATGAATATAATGCTTAATTTTGCTAGAAATTTTGTGATATTAACACATGGCCTTATTGTAGTTATCTATTGTTGAATAACCAACTATGCCTGAAGTGAGAATTAAAACAATAATGATTTTATTTATTGTGCTGAAATTTTATTTTATGTATTAATTGTATTTATATTTTATCACAACTCATGATTTTGTAGTTCAGGATTTAGAACAGGGTTCAATGGGAGAGTCTTCTGAGTCGTGTGGTTGACGGTGATACTCAGTGGTATTCGTCAGGTAGCTGGGTGGCCCAGAGAGTCCAAGATGGCTTCACTGACGTGTGTGGTGCCTTGGCAAGGATGGCTGGACGGGTGTGGTCAGCGGGGCCTGTCTCTGGTCTAGTGGGCTCAGGGCTTCTCAGTGTGGTCCGTTAGCAGGGTAGCCGGACATCTGACACTGTAGCTCTGAGCACCTCAAGTGAAAGCTGACCGAACTCTGAGAGACCAGGCCTGGAAGTGCCGTAGTGTTACTTCCACGTCCATCAGTATAAGTGGGACACAGATGACTACTTTACACTTTGTGAGTCTTAAATATATATTGACCACCTGCTGTGCGCCAGGTTAATATGCATACGTGCCTCTAACACAATTATCGGGATGTAAAGTCACTAAATTCACGTTAAATTTTTAAAATTTTATCTGCCTCAAGTCTGTCTTCTCTCTAATACATTCTTCCCTGCACGGTGCTTGCAACATGAGTGAGTGCACTGAATGAATGATTCTAGTGTTTTTTTTTCGAACTTCTGCTTTGACTCACTTTTTTCCCTCCATAGTTTTGAGAGAGTGGGTCACTACCTCACATTTTCTCTGCCCATTCGTTCCTGAAAATCTTTCAATCTGATTTTCTCCCCCATTGCTATCCAAAGATGCTACTGAAATTTATCAAAGCGTGACTTTCTGAGTCTCGAGTCTCCGTTACCTGTTGCAATATTTGCACCGCGGGTCTGCCTTCCTTTCTGGTATTGTTTTCTCCCCTGCGTCTGCCTAAATGTTATTTCTTATTTCTCACCTGCTGTCTCTAACTGCACCTTCTCACTTGCCTTCTGTATCTCCTCTTTCTTTCTCTGCAAAGTCATTTGAACATTCCGCCAGCATTTTTTCAGTCCTTTTTTTCTGTGTGTGTGTGTGTGTGTGTGTGTGTGTGTGTGTGTGTGTGAGACAGAGAGAGAGAGAGTGGGGGGAGGGAGAGAGAGAAGTGGGGATCATCCATTACTATGGTTGCAACCAACAGAAAACTTACACAGAAGAATATGCAGAAAGGCAGAACACCTTGAAATCTGCTCCAGCAACTCCACCGCAGAGAGACCCACCCATATTTATAACTTTCTAGAAGACACCTGTATCTGGAGGTTCTGTTGGCATCGTCAGCACAGGGCATCAGAAACCCCCAAGCCTCCCTGTCTCTCATCTTGGCTCTGTACTCTCTCTTCATGACGCTGCCTGGCTCCCGTCACCCACGCTTGGTGTCTGAGGGTCGCCCGCGCCCCCTGCACTCAGTGGACGAGCTCTCACGTTCCTCCTTTCCTGACGCTTTGGCACCCACTCTTTCCTGTCCGCGCCTCCTGCCAAGATCCTAGTTCGGTCCATAATTACGTCAGGCTGAGGCTATCACAACAGAAACTAACTTGCTTTCCTGACTCCGGTTTCTAGTCCCTCCAGTCGACATCCCCGGCACTTAGTTCAAGTCTGAGGAGTCAGGCACCCCAGATCCCATGAGGAGAAGACAATTCTGTGACCTTGCGATCAGAGGACTTTATAACTAGTATAGTTTAAGCACAGTCCGTGCGGCCTGAGAAAATCCGTAGGAGCTTCACATGATGGATGGTTTTTGGAGGGACAGAGTCGTCCATGCACAAACAGGGGTGAGGGGCACAGAGGCGAGGACGGCAGCAGGCTGAGGACGGCGGGGGGCGGGCACCCCGCGAGGCAGGGCCGCCCGTGCTGGGGGAGGATGCGGCGTGCACCAGCTCACACTTCTTTCCGCATCCGATGGGAGAGACACCTGAAGTGTTTTTAGCTGGGCGGTAACGCGACTGGTTTACATTTCTGATGAGTCCCCCACTGATGTGGTAGGCGATGTGGGCGAAGCGGAGCCCGGCGCGGCGAGCGACAGGTGGAGGCAGAAACCCGCCCAGGGCCCGGCTTTGGCGCGTAGCCGTGGCGCTCACGGCAGGTGGCTGCTTTTTCACTCTGTCGTGCGTTGCAGCAGCAGCTTCAGGCCCACGACGCCGCGAATATTTGCCAGCCGGCCTTTGACAGAACAGATCTGCTGACTCCCGGCCACGAACGCCTACTTTCTCACTTTCCAGCCCCATCGTAATGATCGTAACCCCTTTAAAATTAAGTTGAATTTACCCTTCTCCGAGGAAGGCTTTATTTTAATTAAAGTTGCTCTTTTTGTCTCCTGAGTATCTACAGCAATGTTTCTGCAGTTTCAAAGCTCTCAAGCGCACCGCCTTGTTTGGTGTTTACTTTTCTGTATGTCTTTCTTCCCTTTAGGGTGTAAGCTTGGGGACAAGATTTTTTACATGCTTATCTTTGTCTCCATCTATTAGTCCATCTGTCCATTTTCTTAGATATATAGATGGGTTATAATAGATTCTATCTAATAGATTTTTATATTATAATTATCTGTATATGTACTCCGTTATATGTGTAAGACGTGACTCGGAATTCTTGTCATGTGTCAATTATAATGCCAAGTGCTTTTCACATGAAATTACATTTAATGTCAAAACTACCAAATGAAAAGAATACATGCGTGATCCATACTGTATAAATGGAGAGAGGTGAAGGAATTTTGTGCATTTAAGTGCCACGACTGAGGTCTGAACGCATGTCCGAGTGAGCTGTGTTCTAGCAGCGTGCCGTGCAGTGCCTATGAGCCCCATAAATCTTGGGGAGGCAAATAAGTTTTTGAAAAACCAGCTGCGGGTATTCTCACTTTACAAGTACAGCAGCTACTGATTCAGGGAACAGTGATCTCAGTTTATGCCGATAATTTGAAGCCATGATTCCTTATTCTTGAATCAAAATAAATTAACACATTTGTTGATTCACATTGAACGAAATCACTGTAAACCACTTCTCCATTACACGCCGTGAGCAAGGGTCACTTACGGCCTCAGCAAGCATGTCTTGTCTCCACTGCTCTTCCTCAGGCTGACTTTGATTGTCCTTATAGTTTAGTGTAATGGGAAAAGCGCATGTCGAAGTCATAAAGACAGAAGTTCGAATTCTAGGTCGACCATTTGTAGATTGGATTCTTCTTTGTGCAACTATATCAAGTCTCCCTTAGATTCAGCTTCCTCATCAACAGATAACTCCGAACAAAAGCAAAGTGTTGGGGTCGTCCAGAGGTTGAGTGGGAGCACATGTCAAGTGCCCTGCGGGGTGCTTGGTGGGCACCAAGTACATCTTTGAAGTGTTAACAGCACGGACGTTTCGGTGTTAAGAAGACAAGACACAACCTGATAAAATTCATAACCTTAGAAGAAATTCTAGGGGAGCAGAGAGGCAAGAGAGGTGTCCATGAAGGGGTGAGAACCGAAGCTCGACTCAGAAAACAGAGGCCGGAGCATCTGGACGCGCCGGCGCGGCAGTCAGCCCCTTGGTATTGCCACTGGAGTCCTCTCTCCCTCCTTCTCTCTCCCTCCTTCTCTCTCTCCCTCCTCTCCTCTCTCCCTCTCCTCTCTCTCCCTCTCTCCCTCTCTCCTCCTCTCTCTCTCTCTCTCCTCTCTCTCTCTCTCTCCCTCTCTCTCTCCCTCTCTCTTCCTCCCTCTCTCTCCCTCTCTCCCTCTCTCCCTCCCCCATCTCTCTCTCTCTAACTCTTTAACTTACAGGTATAAATTTGCTTGAAATTGGTATTATAGATTTTAGGAGATATTACAGAATGCCTCATATTTAAAAAAAAATAGTAAAATAAAATATGCCTTTGGCACAATTCAGAATCAAGTAAAGTCCAGAACAATTAATCACATATTATTTTGACTATACATCTTATAAATAGAAAATATATTACCTACCTTTAAACAGTCTTATGGACCAGAGCATGCACAACAGCATTAAATAAAGAATACGAATTTACAGTGCAGGATTCCTTTACGTATTGTTTACCTGAGCCTGGATCAGAACTCACACCATTCATCACTCTACACATTGCTCTTTCTGAGACACCATGGTCTTGTCAGATGCAAAACCTCCAAAATCCAAACTTGCATGCATTTTTCATCATCAGTCTTTTATTTTGATTTGTGACTGCTTAAAAGAACAAATATTTAATCAAACTCTGATATTTGCTGTCTTAAAACTGTTTGTGGCACTATGAATTAACTTTCTTTTTTCTTATTAAGTTATTTGGTAATTTCTACATCTACCAGTAGAAAGACGGTTTCCCAAAATAAAACCACACGATTCTCATAGTCCGGGTTCCAGCAGACTTTCTCAGAAAAATAAGGCAATTTGATTATTTCATGAGTCCTGAATTTCTAACTTTAAGAATTTATTTGCAAACCTCTGATATTTTTGTTTTAATAAGGGAATAGATATTCTCTGCTATCTGAGGGCTGTGATTATGAAGAGTCATTTCTGCTCCAGGCTGTTCTCTCTCACTCCTGATAATGGCACGTGGTTTCTGCCAAAAGGCGTTAAAAATCTGACACCAAGTACTTTATCAATATTGAAATCATTTCAAAAACCAAACTCCCTCTCTGTTCTTTTTTATTTTGCTATCATTTTGCCTCTATTTTTGGCTTTATATTCTTAAATATCAGCTCCCCAACAGTTTATTATTTCTCTTAAAAAGGATGAAAATAAGAACTCTGAATTCTTTGTTCAAAGCTGTGAGCTTAACAGGAGGAATGTGCTCTCTGCTGACTGCAGTGTGGGTTTTTTTGTTGTTGTTCGTTTTTTGTTTTTTTCTATTTCTATCAGACACGTGCTGTTGCTATGTGTTCAGTGAACACAAACCAAACTATAGAAACACGCACTTAATTCCAACAAGGGCATGTCTTTCTTGGTATAAAGGACATCTATTTCTTTACTACTCTCCAACTTTAAAAATTATGGACCACAGCCAGCTTCTGAAACTTCAAACTTAGGATCTTCTTCCCTGGCCGATCCCTCAGGAATATACACAGATAGTTTTCCTCTTCAGAAAGAGGAGGGAAGCTATTCTCAGTGGAAAGCCCAGTCGGTTAACCAATCTGGTTAGCATCAAAATGTCCATGAAGATGCCACACCTCTCCTGACAGTAAGAAAGCAAAGCAGCATGGCTGCGTGAGGGGCGACAAATGAGAGAATTAGTAACTAGGAATGCTCTGTATAAATAATCAGCTCCTCAGTCATTCTGGAGAGTCAATATGTGTCAAATACAGTGTTTTGACTTGAGAGAAGAAGATCTTCAACTGATCTTCTTTGGGATGTTACGGCGCACAGCGGAAAACTATTTTTTAGATTCGTTTAACAGATGTTCATTTGTGATCCTGGCCCTTAACCACAATATTAGAGCAATGCTCTGATTTATGCTTTTAGGCTTGTCTGTTTAAAACTCTACAGTCTTCTGGGTGTATTTTGGGGTCTTGCATGATTTAAGAAGCCCACAAACCTTGAGAGGATCTGCTCGAGGTCATTGGACATCTCACAATAAAGACTGTCAGTGTGATATTCACATAAAATTTGAAATATTTATCTCCTAGCCGTGTTCTTTGTTGCGTGATCTTACTTACAATGTCTTTCTTTACATTTCTGCCTCAGTTTTTGAATTACAGTAAATAGATGCTGCACAGTATTATAACTGCAGGAATCACGGCCCCCTCCGCTCTCTGCTTCAGTTACAGGATCATCGGTGGAAACTCTCAGTTCACCATCAACCCATCCACGGGACAGATCATCACCAGTGCGTTGCTGGACCGGGAAACAAAAGATAATTACACCTTAGTGGTGGTCGCCAGTGACGCTGGATCCCCAGAGCCTCTTTCCAGTTCCACCAGTGTGCTGGTCACGGTGACCGACGTCAATGACAATCCACCAAGGTTTCAGCATCACCCGTATGTCACACACATCCCGTCTACAACGTCTCCAGGTAATCAAATCAACTCTTGGGTCATGAATAAACAGAAACTATGCACTGGACATGCTCTTTAGATACATTCTGTTATTTTAACATGTTTATTTTTGATATAGCCTAAGTTTGCATATGCTCTAAAATTCACCTTTTTTTTGCCTAAGAAAATTAAAGGAACGTCGAATCTCATAAATTAATTCTTTCTTTCCAGACCAGCTCTGTTTAAGATTTTGTAATCGCCATATCTTTCCTAGTACTATTTCCTAATCTTACTTGAGTATTCTTAAATAATTAAAATAGTAGCATGACAGTTAAATGGTTAAAATGACTTTGGAGTTGAGGAGGGTCCTGCCTGGAGATGTAATTTGCATGCGAGTCCCCTGAGAGGAGGGACATTGTCTCTTTTTTTCATGCCAGATCCTGGCACCTGAAACATCTGGGGAATAATAGGCATTCAACCCTATTTGTTGGTGGAAAACGAATATTTTACTGCAGTGCTTCATAGATACATTTTCAAAATGTCTAATGAATGAATAGTTCTAATAAATTATTATTATTTCTATTATGATTTTATTCCAGTTTTGAGAGATGCAGGTTTGTTTGTTAGTAAGTTTACGGAGCCGTTAATGAACCACGTTCGTATTGACGATACGTATTTATTATGCTGCATTGCTTTTAAATTTAGTTTGGTTTCATTTGCTTGTTTGAAAAGAATGACATGCTCTCTCAGGAACTGCACAAATCATCTGCCATCTGTAGTGTGTGAGAGGAGTTTTCAAACAGGAAAAGATGCAAATAAAGACCATAATTAATTTAATTGTCGTTGCTTTAAAATATTTTTAATTAGGAGAAAAAAATAAATGGAGCCAGGATTCCTCCTCTCAGTGATCTTTGATCTTGTAGTCACTTGAGACTGTCTAATTGCTACCAATTGAAAGGGTACAGTTCATAAATTTTTGTGCCAACTTTCTATCCAAAAGAAGTGCCCATATACGGGTCATAAGTCCCTGGCGAAGGTCTTCGTCTGCAGTGACACTGGCGGCAGCGTCCAGTCATGTCCACCATGTGGCGATGCGGCGTGGCCTCTCTACAGAGAGGGAAGGCTGAAGCATCTTCTCCGCGTGAGACGTAATTAGTCACAATCACTTGCCCCCCTTTTTTTTTTAAATAAATGACTTTCAGTTTCGTCAGAAACCCTCTGCGGGGATAGGCGTGCAGATTTGGGAAAGGTTTCTGAACGAGTATCTCGAAAACACGGCCTTCCGGCAGCGTGTCTGCATGTCTCCACCAGCCCGTTCCATCGGCATGCGTCCCAAGCGCTCACTTTTGGAATCACACGAGGTCCCTTCTCAGCTCTTACTTCTTAGCGCTTCACAATTGTTCTGGTTGATGTATAGAGTTATATGTACATATATGCATATGTAGAGGATTTGCCTCCATGAGATAGCAGCTCACAGGGAAAAGAATTTTGCAGGAAACAGTGGGTATAGGGAATCAACAGTCATTTTCCAACATCATTTGTGTTGATATGATCACATATATGGTAATTCAAAGATGTTTTAAGAAATAATAGAGCAATTATCTTTTCACGCTGGGCAGAAGCGTAGCTGTCCGAGCTCACGTGTCAACATGCTGTTGGCAGTTGTGTGATGTACAGGTTTTCCCCCTGGGAACCATGTCGTGCGTTGATCGGCCATTGCTCTTCTCTGTGCTTCTCTCTAAGGCACACGGAGTGGTGTGAACTCCCGCAGACCGCATAGGCTTCAGTCAGAAAACAGCAGGCCGGCCCCCGAAGACCACCGTTGAGTAGCTTTGAGTTGGGAACTTCAGAGATGATGGAGGAGACACTGTTCTCCCCTAGTAACCATGAGAAAGTAAAACCACATAGGCAGCAATACAGTGTTTTATACGCATAAGCTCCTGTGGAGGCCGTATTCGGGGTCCCTGTGATAACTGCGTGCTCCCTCTTTTATAGGTTCCTTCGTCTTTGCCGTCACAGTCACAGATGCTGATATCGGACCCAATTCTGAACTGCATTACTCCCTTTCGGGTAGAAACTCTGAAAAATTTCACATTGACCCGCTGAGGGGAGCTATCATGGCAGCTGGACCACTAAACGGAGCCTCAGAAGTGACGTTCTCTGTACACGTGAAAGACGGTGGCCCATCTCCAAAGACAGACTCTACAACGGTGACTGTCCGATTTGTGAACAAGGCAGACTTCCCTAAAGTGCGAGCCAAAGAGCGAACGTTCATGTTTCCCGAAAACCAGCCGGTGGGCACTCACGTCACCACTGTTACGGGGTCCTCCTTGAGAGGCGAGCCTTTGTCCTATTACATTGCAAGTGGGAATCTCGGCAACACGTTCCAAATCGATCAGCTAACTGGACAGGTGTCCATTAGCCAGCCTCTGGATTTTGAAAGGATCCAAAAGTTTGTTGTATGGATCGAGGCCAGAGACGGAGGTTTCCCTCCTTTTTCCTCTTACGAGAAACTCGACATCACCGTGTTAGATGTCAATGATAATTCCCCGGTTTTTAAGGAAGATCCATTTGTATCTGAAATATTGGAAAACCTTTCTCCTCGCAAAATACTTACTGTCTCAGCGATGGATAAGGACAGTGGGCCCAATGGACAGATAGATTATGAAATTGTAAACGGCAACAAAGAACACAGTTTCAGCATCAATCATGCTACTGGTGAAATTAGAAGCATTCGACCTTTAGACAGGGAAAAAATCTCGCAGTATGTGCTGACCATAAAGTCCTCGGACAAAGGGTCCCCTTCTCAGAGTACCTCAGTAAAAGTCATCATTAACATTTTAGATGAAAACGATAATGCCCCCAAGTTTTCTCAAATATTCAGTGCCCACGTTCCTGAAAATTCCCCATTAGGATACACAGTCACACGTGTCACAACTTCTGATGAAGACATCGGTGTAAATGCCGTTAGTAGATATTCTATAATAGACAGAAGTCTTCCATTTACAATTAACCCCAGCACGGGGGATATCGTCATTAGTAGGCCTTTGAATAGAGAAGATACGGACCGTTACAGAATCCGAGTTTCTGCACATGACTCTGGCTGGACCGTAAGTACAGATGTCACAATATTTGTGACAGATGTCAATGACAATGCTCCAAGATTCAGCAGACCCTCCTATTATTTAGATTGCCCTGAACTTTCTGAAATTGGCTCTAAAGTGACTCAGGTGTCTGCAACGGATCCTGATGAGGGGTCAAATGGACAAGTGTTTTATTTTATAAAATCTCAGTCAGAGTATTTCAGGATTAATGCCACCACAGGAGAGATTTTCAGCAAACAGGTCTTAAAATACCAGAATGTCAGCGGCTTCAGTAATGTGAACATCAACAGACACAGTTTCATAGTGACGTCTTCAGATCGGGGTAACCCTTCCTTACTTAGTGAGACAACTGTCACCATCAACATAGTGGACAGTAATGACAATGCACCTCAGTTTCTTAAAATTAAATATTTTACTCCAGTCACCAAAAATGTTAAAGTTGGTACAAAGTTAATCAGAGTGACTGCGGTAGATGATAAAGATTTTGGGCTGAATTCTGAAGTGGAGTACTTCGTTTCTGGTGAAAATCATTCAGGGAAGTTTAAACTGGACAACAACACGGGGTGGATTTCGGTGGCATCGTCCCTGATTTCTGACTTGAATCAGAACTTTGTGATCACTGTCACTGCCAAGGACAAAGGGAACCCGCCACTCTCCTCCCAAGCAACTGTTCAGATAGTTGTTACTGAGGAGAACTATCACACGCCCGAATTCTCTCAGACCCATGTGACCGCAGCCCTCCCTGAAAGCCACAGCATCGGGGCCATGGTCAGGACGGTTTCCGCACGAGACAGAGACACGGCCATGAACGGCGTGATCAGGTACAGCATCTCCTCGGGCAACGAGGGGGGCGTTTTTGCGATCAACTCGTCCACGGGCGTTTTAACACTCGCCAAAGCGCTCGATTATGAGCTATGCCAGAAACATGAAATGACCGTCAGTGCCACAGATGGAGGATGGGTTGCAAGAACCGGTTACTGCAGTGTGACCGTCAATGTGATTGACGTGAATGACAATTCTCCGGTATTCCTCCCCGATGAGTACTTGCCGACCGTTTTGGAGAATGCCCCGAGCGGGACCACCGTTATCCACCTCAATGCGACCGATGCCGACTCTGGAACCAATGCCGTGATCGCCTATGCTGTGCAGTCATCGGACAGTGACCTCTTTGTCATCGACCCCAACACGGGAGTCATCACCACTCAAGGCTTCTTGGATTTTGAAACCAAGCAGAGCTACCACCTGACTGTGAAAGCTTTCAATGTCCCCGACGAAGAAAGGTGCAGCTTCGCCACTGTTAATATTCAGCTGAAAGGGACAAATGAGTATGTGCCGCGCTTCGTTTCCAAACGTTACTATTTCGAAATCTCAGAAGCAGCTCCTAGGGGTACGCTCGTGGGAGAAGTGTTTGCCAGCGACCGGGACCTGGGCGCCGACGGCGAGGTACACTACCTGATTTTTGGTAATAGCAGAAAGAAGGGATTCCAGATCAATAAGAAGACTGGACAGATTTATGTTTCTGGACTCCTTGACAGAGAAAAAGAAGAAAGGGTATCTCTGAAGGTCCTGGCCAAGAATTTTGGCAGCATCAGAGGTGCCGACGTAGACGAGGTCACTGTGAACATCACCGTGCTCGATGCCAACGACCCGCCCATTTTTAGTCTAACCGTCTACAGCGTTCAGATCAGTGAAGGGGTCCCGATGGGGACTCATGTGACCTTTGTCAGTGCCTTCGACTCAGACTCCGTCCCCAGCTGGAGCAGGTTTTCGTACTTCATCGGGTCAGGGAACGAGAATGGCGCCTTTTCCATCCATCCGCAGACGGGGCAGATCACCGTCACCGCAGAGCTAGATCGAGAAACCCTGCCCGTCTATAACCTCACGGTTTTGGCCGTCGATTCGGGGACGCCCTCCGCCACGGGGAGCGCCTCTTTGCTGGTCACCCTGGAAGACATAAACGACAACGGGCCCGTGCTGACCGTCTGCGAAGGCGAGGTCATGGAAAACAAGCGCCCGGGAACCCTGGTGACGACGCTGCAGTCCACGGATCCTGACCTGCCCCCGAACCAGGGTCCCTTCACCTACTACTTGCTGAGCACGGGCCCGGCCACCAACTACTTCAGCCTGAGCGCGGCCGGCGTGCTGAGCACGACGCGGGAGATCGACCGGGAGCAGATCGCGCACTTCTACCTGTCGGTGGTGACCCGGGACTCGGGCGTGCCGCAGATGTCGTCCACGGGGACGGTGCGCGTCACCGTCATCGACCAGAACGACAACCCGTCGCAGCCCCGGGCGGTGGAGATTTTCGTGAACTACTTCGGCACCGTGTTTCCCGGCGGCACGTTGGGCTCGGTGAAGCCGCAGGACCCGGACGTGGCCGACACCTTCCGCTGCTCGCTGACGGCGGGCGTGGCCGGCCTGTTCAGCATCCCGAGGGGCACCTGCGACCTGAGCGCGCAGCCGCGGGCGGCGGACGGCACGTTCGAGCTGGCCGTGCTCAGCGACGACGGGCTCCACGGCCCGGTCACCAGCAGCGTCCGCGTGTTCTTCGCGGGCTTTTCCAACGCCACGGTGGACAGCAGCGTCGTCCTGCGGCTGGGCGTCCCCACGGTCAGGGACTTCCTGGCGAACCACTACCTGCCCTTCCTGCGCACCGCCAGCGCGCAGCTGGCCGGCCTGGGCACCGCCGTGCAGCTGTACGGCGCCCTGGAGCAGGACAACCGGACGCTGGTGCTGGCGGCCGTGCGGCGCGGCGGCGGCCAGTACGTGAGCCCCGGCGGCGTGGCCGCCTTCTTCGAGAGCATCAAGGAGCTGCTGCTGCGGCAGAGCGGGGTCAGGCTGGAGGCCGCCGACCACGACGCGTGCGCCCGCGGCCCGTGCCGGCACGGGGGCAGCTGCGCGCGCAGGCTGGCGGTGGGCGCCGCGCTCAGGACGCTCGAGAGCCCGCCGGCCATCGTCGTGGCGCACGAGCCCCTGCGCCCTTCGCGTGCCAGTGCCCGCCGGGCTACGCGGGCGGCGCGTGCGAGGCGGACATCGACGAGTGCCTGCCGGCCCCGTGCCACAACGGCGGCACGTGCCACAACCTCGTGGGCGGCTTTTCGTGCAGCTGCCCCGACGGCTTCACCGGCCGGGCCTGCGAGCGCGACGTCAACGAGTGCCTGCCCAGCCCTTGCAGGAACGGGGCCGTCTGCCAGAACTTCCCGGGGAGCTTCAGCTGCGTTTGCAAAACTGGATACACAGGTATGGGAACGATTGGCCGCCTTTCGCGGCGACCTGAGAGCCCCGTCGGGCTGCAAGCCGAAGTAATGAATTCTGTCCTTTTTAAATGGTTTTGCCTCAAAAGGTGGGCGTAATCATAGCCAGCGCTTTTAAGCACTTAACTGTTGGCCAGACACTGTTCCGAGTGTTTTATCTGCATTTATTTTATTTCTCACAAGAAACCTATGAGGTAGGGGTAATTCTTTTCCAGTTTTTGCAGATAAGGAAGCTAAAGTAGAGAGAGGTTAAGTCAGTTTTCTAAGGCGGCCCAGGTAATTTGCTGCAGAGTCAGGATGTAAGCCCGTGTGCTGAATCCGAGAGTTTAAGCTTTGGGGACGTCACCTAACCTCGCCGACCTTGCATTTCTCCACCCGCGAAATGGGAATAATCATACTTATCTCTCGGGACCGTTGTAATGAGTAAAAATAATGTTTGTAAAACGCCGAGGGCAGATTGTAGCACCCCTGCAGAGCAGTGATGATGAGTATTGTCATTGACAGTGGTGGTCATAGGGATGTGCCACGGCGTCACTAAGAAGACAGGGAGGCTCGATGGCACGGGCAAGGGTGACTCTCACCGGAGTTCTCGTCTTAGGGTCATGAGTAATAGGGCTATATACGTGCTGTGCTGTGAGTTCAGGATTTCTAAAAATAATCATCCTTATCACCTTCCCCGCCCACCAAAAAAAAAGTTGCTTCTTCTGCTGGGAAATCAACAATGAAGATTGTTTCTTTGTCCCGTTCAAGTATAATAGAGCCATTCAATCTTAGATTTAGAGTGAGTTTATTCTGAATCCTGGAATGAAAAAAAGTATGAATGCGTTTAGTGGTAGATGGTGGCAGGGAAGTCCCAGGGGTGTGAGCCAAGGCCCCCTATGCAGACTCCAGCATGACAGGGCTCACTTCAGACATAGAACTAGCCCGTTCACGCTGCTTCTCTCCAGTTTATTTAAATGTACATTGCATGATCTTCTAAATGCAGTGGTTGAAATTTTAGGAATGCCTTTCTTTGCATTATGAAATACGAATACCATTTGTCAGCTGGCTATTTAAGCACTGCTTAAAGCAGGCATTATTATTCGTTTATTCATTTAGTTCTCACAACGCTGTGAAATGTAACAACATTTCACATTCCCATTTTAAAGGCAAACAAGTGGGTCTTAGAGGGATGAAGAGACCGTTAAATAACTTGTCTCCGGCATGGCAGAGAAAAGGTCTAACTGGATTTTGGCTATGAGCTTGACCCCAGAGCCTCTGCTTTATATGCCTGCCACACTTCCTCACACTGTGACTTCTACTGCCATAGGGCATGATGGTCAGTCCTTGATATCTTCAAGAAATCGTTGTCCATTATGCCACTTGATCCTCACAAAAAGCCGGTGAGATAGCGTATTGGTCTGAGACTGGTCAGGAACTGAAATTACTTTAGGACTTTTAGGTAGGAAGGCATGTAATACAAGGAAATAGCTTACAAAATCTTCAGACTGCCTAAGAGTGAAGGTCAGGAAAATTTGCCTCTCGCTCGCTGGCGGAATCTAAACCCGAGTCCTGCTGCAAGGGAGTCTGGGAAAGGTCGTTTTCCGACCTCCAGGGCCAGCAATTCAGAAAGACAGAAAGAGTACTGAGCGTCAACGGATAACGTCTTGCTTAGAAAGATGCGATTGGTACTCCTATTTTACGTTGTAGAAAACTGAGCCTCCACTGGCGACTCTAGGGACAAGCTGCCAAAGGCTGGATCATAAACTCTTTCTGTCTGGAAAGTTAGTTGAAATTACGTATTACTTTTACATACTGCTCCTCCTCAGAGCTCACTTTAGTCTCCATCTGCATAGTTGGAGATAATCCAAACGATCAGGAAGGATGTAAATAAACATGAAATTGATTAACACGAATCTTAACGTTTTTTGAATTCATACAATTCGTTGTTTCAAACTTGTGCATTGTTCATGCAGTAAAACTAGCAGATAATTAAAGTCTGACAGTTTTATTTCTTTGTCTTGCAGGAAACAGTATAACAAATAAACAAACAAACAAAACACGGTGACAGATTGTTAATCCACACACTAAATTAGTAAATTAGAGATATATTGTTTAAGTGTCTGTATCTGTGAGTTACTCTTTCCAGCTAGTCTTTACCAGGTACCCTGACTTGGGAAGATGGAGCTAGTGCATGAAAGGATCTTAGAGAGCTAATCAGAGCTAAGAAGCCACTAGACAAAATTCGTACTTAAGTATATGTGTGCCTCGTCGGGCGAATTTTTAAAAATACTCGCTCGAGCTAGATTCACTTCCGTTAACATTAAGCAGGTGCTGGTGCCTCAGTGAAGCCTCTTCAAAGCCTGTGTGTGTTCAGATATTTTTTGAATCATCAGAATTATTTCAAAGCCACCTACATTTTCATACTCTATTTACTTTTGTGGACTTTCACCTGCAATTTTTTTTCAATATTGAAAAAATCTGTAGCATTACAAATTGGAGCTGTGAGATTTCCTTAACTTTATGCTTAAAATAATTCTCAGTCACTATCCCCCATCTCTCTCTCTCTCTCTCCCTTCCTTCCTCCCTCTCTCTCTGTCTCCCCCGCCCCTCCACACACACTCGCAAACACCACTGACTTTCATGTGAAGTTAGAAATTGTGCTAAAGATGATGAATGAGTGGCTTATGAATTGATGCAAACCAAGAGACTTAAGGACCTCACAGAGAGTGACTGTTGGCTGAACAGGCATGTGTAGAGAACATCCAATAAGGAGGCAAGTATGGAAATTATGGAACCACAATGAAAATATATAAAGGGACATAGTTATTATATTGCCACCAGTTTATTCCATTCATTCACTCATTCATTTATTCATTCCATACATACATACATATGTCACGTAACCTGACTCAGGAAGATTTTATATATATATATAGTTTATTTTCAAATTCGCGACAATAGGGTCACATAATAAATAGGAAATCAGGGTATTTTTGAATGACAGAGTGATTTAGAGAGAATGAGTTTGTATAACTTATATTTCTGATCTCTTTTTCTTCGTTATTAGAAAAAGAATCAAAAGGAAATTGAAAAAAATGGTAGGGACTTCATACTCTGTTATAGTCACTTCATGTTTCATTATTAAAAATATTTTCCTGTAGTTTAATTATAGGACATTTGAGAAGTTAATTTCTAGCTTTTCACAAAGTTTAATAATACCGGAAATTACATCAGTTGTCCTCAGTAAATCAAAAGAAGGTATCTTCCATTATTGATCATGCCTTAAATTCGGGGGATCTGGGAGGAAAACAGCAACTTAGTAACTACGAACCTAGTATTTCTTTTCCTATGCAAATGAAAATTTGTCGCACCTAACAGAACACTAATCAGAGCCCACGTGGCGTCTCCTGCTCTCTCTCGGGTATTGGTTTGTAGCATGCCGGGCATCGGTCCTTCCTGGGAGGGCATGATGGTATAAACCAGCAGGTGGATGGAGCTTACTCCTGAATCTGAGTCTGGGAACAGGATCCGCCCACGGCCCCTTCAGCCTTTCCCACCCACTCGCACACGTATGCATGCATCGTAGGTGTGGCTTTCAGTGCACCCCCAGGGGTTGGTGTCCATGTGGCGAAGCTTCCCTGTGCTCTCAAGTGAAGTCCTGGAGTTTCAAGGGGGTGAGGTTTGTCATCCGTCACTCTTACATCACTTGACAGTATGAATAGGACTTTTTCCCAAAAATAGAAAGTTACGTACAGATTGTGCAGAGTAACTTACTGAGAAACTTGGCAAATGTTTGCACTCATGAAGATGAGAGTAGTAGCTGAGTTATTCTTTTAAAATCACAGGTCATATAACAATGTCGTCAATGACCATGTTACCAAGAAACCATCGCATATAAACAAAATTTAGTGAATAGCTACGAAATGACATTTTCAGTGGCATACAGGAGTGAGTGGCTCATCTGAGAAAGGATAAAAGGCTTCATTCTCGTTTCGATTTTATTTCCAAGAGTGGAATTAGACAGTTTACCTTAAGTGATACGTTGACCTATTAAAGCATTAAAAACAGGATTCAGGTAGCTTAAATGCTTCTTACTTCTGCAGAAAATAAGCATGTATTGGTAAGCTTTTCATGGATATTATGTATGTCATATATAATCATCTATAATCTCATTGAGACTGTATTTGTACATCTTTCAAAATTCAAAGGTAAAATTGTTTTTTCCTTTAGCTTTTCTGACCAGCAGCCTGTATTTCAACATGACTTTTTTGCTTTATTTTTATATGAAAAAACATAATGCTATTTGATGAGGACATTTCGATGAGCAATCTTCATAGTGCTTTTTACATAAGAGGAATCATTTTACATAGTATGCAAAAAAAACAGCTACTTTTTGCTAACATAATAAAAAATGCTTATAAGCATAATTATTCAGAATAAATAGCATATATGTATTATGAAATTATATCGATTTAATATCGATTTAGATAGAAAACGGGCTTAGGTAGTTGCACACAGTCTCCCTTCTGTATGCATAAGAAATGCAAAAGTAATGCAAAAGTAATACTCGTGGTGACCTAATATATATATGATCTAAGACATTAAATTGATGCCTATATAGACTATAGAACATCAGAAATCATCATATCTCATAGAGTGAGAATGAACTTACCTCAGCTCTACATAATCCAACATTAAGGTATGCCATCAGAATGAGTCAAACTCCAATATATATCCTGTTGCAAAGACCACACGTGATCACCATGGATTCGTTTTATTTTCAACACTTCAGCACATGAAGATATATGCTCAGTTTCTTCAGTAAGCTGCGCTAACCTTGGAAATTCTGTGGCCACCCTGGCCTCCCGTTATGCTTTCATTTCCATCACCAGCAATTCCCATTCTTACCCTTCCCGAAGCACCGCTCCTCCTGCCTGTGATACACATTAACACAATCAATTGATGAAGTCAGGGCAGTGAGATCGGTTTATCCTTCTAAACGGCTGCCATGACAATTAACATCTCTTAACAGAAAAAGGCTGAGTTCCGGAGACGCTTTTCTGTGCGCAAGTCCTATCAGTTTCTCCCAAGCTTCAAGGCGCTGACAAGTAGTGTTGACTGTCTTGCAGCATTGTGTTAGCGATCCAACACTTTGTTTCAAGGTGCTCCGACATCAGATTGTTTTCACCAGAAAACACATCAGAGCACATTCTCTGATAATCATTGTGCCCTTAATGCTAGAACCGGAGTGGACAGGCACACACAGAACCGTACAGAACCTGTTGCTGACTTGTGGTCGGGTGGCAGAGCGTGCATTCCACACCTGGGAGACACGCATTGGAAGGCTTTCTTTGGATTCATCAGTAGAATTATGACATCTTCCTCTCACATAAAAGAAAAAAAAAAGCTCTTTTCATAATTTAAATTGTAATATTGACTTTTCAAACCGTATCTTTGAATCTCAATTTCTAGTATGGCAACCTCTTTGAAATGCACTAATAGTAAAAAATTTACTCATTAATTGGAGTACTTACAGAATCATCGAATGGTACATAATTTACATATCTAACACCAACAAACCAGACTACTTTTCCCCTAAATTCAACAATAAATTCATTTATTTGACTCCTACCTAAGTCTCATTTCTTACATTTTTGATAATTATCTGCTGAGGAAAAAGAAGAAAGTCAACTTTTCAATTAAAATGTTAACTGAAAAGCTGAATTTTTTCTTTTCCCAGCGTCTATTTATATTGTGTTCTGAAAGAACCAGAATCTATTGAGAATTTATTTTACCTTTTAAAAGAAATTCATTCGCAAATTAATATTTTCATAGTTTGTAGCTTCTTCTGACATTTCCGTAGTCACTGAATGTTTAAATGTATGAATAAGTCTTCTTTCTTTTAGGGTTTCTTTCTACCCACCACTTTGGATGAACTGAGATAGCCTTTAGTTTACATGTACATTTAACCCAGATACCGGTTCAAAATCTCATTTTGTAAGGGGTAAATGAGACAATGAATTGATATGAATCCACCCTCACAAACCTTACATTTCTTTTATTGTTTAAATCAGCATTTAAAACATTGGTCTCCCCAAACAGGATCCAGAAAGGATGTAGCTGAGGTTCATGGGGTCAGTGACTTGAGTTTTTTATACTCTTATACATTGAGTAAAGCACATGTGACAGTGCCCCCTCAACTGGTTAACCTTTGCTCCCCCATTTCCAGTCTTCACAAGGTGAAGTCTATAATTTTGTAACCCACTCACGTTTTCGCAATTTAAAAGTTACACCGACAATATCTATAAAGTATAATAATCTATGAATTTAATACATGCTACTTTCAACACAACTCTAAAAGAAATTTTCAAAAACAGAAAATGAAACCTTACTTGGTCTAGTAGTATGTGGGGCAATTATGATTGCTCTTGCAGTGGAAAAAAAATTGTAGATGTAAGTCGTGACTTTTCCTCGTGGCAAATAAATAATCAGAAGTATAGCCAGTAGGTCTTATTTATTCTCTATTGGGCAACACTGATATTCTATTAAGAAAAAAAAAAACAACCCTTCTTTAGAAAAATCTGTCACAAATCCAGCTGGAAGGCATCCTATGAGAGGGTTCTCCTATGACACAGCACCTCTCGGGGCTGATTTTGCACAGGGTTACTGTAAAGTCCTGCCTGTTTGTCAAACGTAACGCATGGGTACAATCCTTGAAACGTAATTTCCGTGCCTTTAGACTGGTAACTTGTTTATTTCATTGTTTCCCCTTAGGATAGAAAAGTAATCTGAAATCGTTAGCTTTTCCCTTGTACGAAGGTTCCCAGTTTTATTTATAAAGGAAAAAATGTTGTGTTTATAACCCAGTGATGTAGAGAAGCATGTTTGTTAGCGGTGTCATGAGGGCTGACTCACACTCGTGATTTCAAACCAGAATAATCGTGGCTACATAAGCAAGCCACAAAAACAGAACTAAATTAAACAAAAATTTTGACTATGTTCTAAGCATAGTTATGATGCTATGGTTTATCTACGCTTAACATGAAGTCTAGTCGTGCACATGAAATGTACATGTTTTCATAAGACATTTTATAAAAGTATTAGTGCAATCATGCCAGGAAGTAGAAAATAGCTTTACAAAACCAGACTCTTAATTATTAATGAAATAAATAATTAAGTCCTCCTGTCAATGGATGGACATTAAGAACTCGCTGACTTCACAGTGTTTCTCAGAATCAGATCATTCCCATAATTATATATAATACATATCTGATAATAATAATAATTATGTTACTTTATTGAATAGTAATTAACCGGTATTAAAACACATTTAAGTTTATATAAGAAAAAAAAAACACCATTAACAGCAACAAAATTTTGCCTACCAAGTGATTAACTATTAAATTATAACTTTGTGACACCTGGCTGTGGTCTACATTGGTCTGTGCCATAGTTTTATAATTTCTTAAGCCAGATATTAGCGTCCAATGGCCTCTTCTCCTTCATCCGCGAAATGTGTTTCCTGTTGAGTGCATCATTAAAGTGGAAACGCCGTGTTAAGACACTTGCCTGCTTTCTTGCCTGTCATATCCTGACCTCCTAAAATGCCTGGTTCATAACAGGCATTTGGTCAGTATTAGTCGATTTAACTTAACCAAGATGATGTATGAGAAAAATCTTTATAGACTGAAAACTATGCTGGTTAGATCTTATTATTGCAGATAAAGGACGAAGTGTACATAATCCATAGTTGAGAATAAACCTTGGTCAGTATTTGAAAATGTGTTTGATGTATTTTCTTACGTGTTATTCTGCTTTACAGCCAGGATGTGTGTACACATTAAGGGGTATTTTTTGAGAGTGAAAAGATCGTAGTTTTACAGTTAAGCTACATGACGTTGATTCTTACCTTTAAAAAACATCCGAGTCAAGGAAATCTCTACAGTGAAAATTCTACTTTAAAAGTTTCAATTCTCCAGTTATGAAATGCAGTAAATGAAGTGACATGGAAAAGAGAAGATAGATTTAGTGAAAACATTTAAATATAGTCACCACTTGTGATTTCCCTGAAAACAGTCGTTCCTTTCGAGTTGGATATGTAAATTATTTTCTAAACATTAAAATGACAATATTCTGTTTTCCTCATGTGAAGTAAAATGGTCTCGTATTTCTTTTTTTCGAGATATAATCTCTCAGGATAGGTTTCTATATATGGTTATGCAGCGATGGCGTTAATATATTTATGCATAAGATTTTTAAAATTGAGCTTCCTACTTTTCAGGGAAAATGTGTGAGTCTTCAGTCGATTACTGTGAATGTAACCCCTGCTTTAACGGCGGGTCCTGCCAGAGCGGCGTGGAGCCTTACTACTGTCACTGCCCGTTTGGTGAGTACAGCTCAGACGTTCCTGCGAAACATCAAACTGTTTGGCACACAGATTAGCCGTTGTAGCTTCACTGTGCCTCGAGTGATTAAAATGATACTAGATGTTTCACACGTGAGAGTTTAGCAAAACAAAATCTCGAAGATTTAATATTCTTACAAGTTAATTATGGAAATCCCGTTGAACATATAGCTTTGATCATTACTAGAAAAATAATCAACTCAAGATAATTGAATTTGTGCTGTGTCCTCAGGATATTTAGCCTCGGATATTCATGGATGCCTTCCTTTTACCCTAGAGCCTGTCAAATAAAAAATCTCTCAGACACTATTTGACATCATTCTCTCTTTCAAATCTTTAAAAAATAATCAGTCTAAATGATTTTTGTTTTGTTTTGCTTTTGTTTCTTACATTAATTCAGCTACTTATATTAGAAAGATTTAGTAACTGGCCACGCGGTTTTCATGATAGGCTTTTGAAGACAGTCTCAACATAACTAATCACAATTCAGACTGACGTGTTTTCTTGAGGAAGAAAGTTGTGAGAATTTTTTTGTACACATACGATTTTATTCAACATAGTGGAACGAACTTAAAGATTCCTCTCAGGTGTCACTCAGGGGTTGCCAGCACTGAGACGGCCAAGTATGATGAAGAAAGCCGGGAGGAACCTTTCACTGTAACTTGGTTTATGTCATAGGTTTGTGATCATTCTATTAATTTAAAGGCTGATTCAGGCTTCACCACAGCACTCACATCCGTGTGTCCTGCAGTAGGTGGAGACCCTGTCCTTCTCCGTAGGCAGAGGAGGAGAAGGGTATCTTTCTGGTCTTTCCTTGGACATATCACTGTGGACCAGAAAAGTGAATCTTAATGTAGAGTAGAGAATAGAACTTAAAAAGAATCTGAGGTTTCTAGTAACCGGTAAAATAAGCTCTTATTTTCAAATAAGTCTGTGACTCTATCTACTTTTGTTTTATAAACCACATCAATAGAATGATAAAGAAAAACAGAATATACAAATATCTCATTGTGAGCCATGCATTTTTGCCATGGTTCTGAGGCCCGGACACTGTGAGTTTGTCTAAAGTCAAAAAATGACAACAAAAGAAAACTGCCCCAGGATGACATGGATTTAGTGACCAGGACACAACTTTATTTTTAGGCCAGTACGACGTTCACAGTGCCCCTCCTTCTTAAAATGTATTTGACATTCTCACCAGTAATGCTCATGACACAGCGAATGAAAGGCAGACCGAGGTCAGAATGGCCACACCCTTAGATGGCCTCAAACTTCCTTCTGCCATCATTACCTTACAGCCCTAAGGAGCGCTGCTTTCCGCACGTAACCACGGTCAGGTTTCATGGTTTCACTTGTGTTCTGGAATGCAAGATAACGGGGATTGGAGTGGAAAGTGGAACATGATTTTCAGGGGACCGAACAAAGGTGGTTCACATTTTTAGATTCCTTTGCATTCCACTCACACACAGGAGGATTTACGATAATCGATACTAAATCGGAACAAATTGTTGCTGCAGTGTTGCTGTTCCAGCAGTCATTGCCTGTTGGGCGGAAGAGTTTTGGGGTCCAAATGGACCTTGTCACCCGACCAGAGCTCTTCAGGGAAAGGAACTAGCACAACAACACGCATTAACATAGAGACGGAGCGGGTATCGCCGGCAGTGCAGATTTCTCTCCCTTTTCCTTCCAGTAGCAAAGACAAAAAAGATTATTTAAACTTAGACACTGTCAGACAATAACAGAAGCACTTATAAAACAAAACAAAACAAAACAAAAATTTTGAAACAACAATATCTGATTTGAGACCAGAGAGAATTAGAAGGAAAAAGTAATTTCCCTTTTTAAATTGAATGTCGGGTGAAACATACAAATAAAATGGCAGATGGGGTTCCAAAAAACATAAAGCTGGAGGGAAGTACCCACGCGTCCTATAAAACATCTTAACTATAATTGCAAAGGTAGAAAAAAAGTTGCACTGTTTACCTTCTCATCAGTGAAAGATTTGCTTTTAGATTTAGAAATTTTTTTAGAGTTTTAGATTCTATTTTTTTAGGTTATAGTTTAGAACAAAAGCAAAGTGCTTGTGACTTTAGAAAGAGCCCGCATGTAACTTCATATATGCATATACACACAAAATGTCCTTTTGGGTAGAGTAATTTTAATATTTCTTGACTTATGTAAGTTTATTTCATGGCATTTTATGTGGAAAGCAGATTTTAAATCCTCATTAAGTTTTATTATTGTATTTCAAAAAACAAAAATCTATCGTTCTCTAAGAACAATAACACAACTCCTTAAAAAGAAAAAAAGTATTTCATAAAGAAGTATTTTCATGTTTTAAAACAGTGTCAACTTGAATAAAAATGTAGAACATCTTTCCAGGGTCTATATACTTTCCACATATATGCATATTCAATTTCAGGCATACTTTCATAGGTTTATGAAAATTTAATCAGAAGAGACCTGCTGGGACACATAGCACATACTTCTTCAGTCATCTGTCTACTTATTTCATTTGTGTACTTTATCTTTACCTTTGGCTACTCTTTCTGCATATATAAGTAAGGTATATATCATATAATAAATATATGATATAAATAACTTTAACATTTGTGTTGCATATAAATATAAGATAGATAAGTTGAAATCCTATATGATAAGATACATTTATAATATATATAAATGTATGCCATATGTAATGTATGCCATATAACATATATGATTCCATTAATTCCTTTGCCTTTTCTTTAACTTCAGTTAATGATTAAACATAAATTATACATATTTCTACATATTTACAGTGAATAGTATCTCAGCCTTGACAGAAAAAGAAAAGATAATACCCACGCTTTTATACCAGCTTCTAGGCCATTTCAACTTAAAGAACATTTGGATATAAAATGTGGCGTAGCCAAACAGCTAGACAATTAGTTGATCTGGCCTCAAATACTGGCTCCGTCCCCATAGTTCTGTGGCCTTGGGCAAGTTTTACATATTCTGTAAAATGATGGCATTGGTTCTTCTGGCTGAACAATTTCCTGACTCTAAATGTAACGCATTTACAAGGGATGTGCAGCCAAAATTAAGGAATGAAGCCTCTGCAAGTTAATAAGAGTTATGATGTATTGGCATGGGTTAATTTTCCAATCATTTGCTACAGTCTACTAATATTTGTGGGAAAAGAATTTTGGCGTAGCGCTATAACATCAATAAAACTCATTTTTCAAGTTTGAAAAAGAACCAGCACAAACAAGTGGGAATGCTGGATTTTGGAAAAACAGAACACTACTTCCAAGTAGCCTGGTATAAATCATGCCCAAAGTGGGCATGAACCAAGAAAGAGATAAAAACTAAGACAGTTATTTCCTTCCCTGATTTTGTGACCCTTGAAAATAGCATGAGTACAGGGACTGATTTTTTTTTTTTTAAGTCAAAACAAAATTTACTATCTTCAATTGAATTAAAATTGTTTTTGAGAATTATGTATTACGAAGGAAGTATCTTGTTTGAAAATTAGAGAAAATTAAAACTTTAAAAAGATTGACAGACTAATTTTGAAAGGTGTCCAGGAAAGAAATCTTTTGACACATATGCCATTCCACTAATTCTAATTTGTGGAAATGGAGTATTCTTAGATATGTTCCCTAACTGGCCCCCAAAAAGCAATTGCATCAGTTTATCATTTTTGTTACATATTCTTAAGATCGTCAATTTATTCTGTTTGAATTTAATTTAGATGGTATTCTTTGAGAATAATTAAAAATGTTCTTTTAAGTGTGACTCATTACTGTAACTTAAAAATATCTTTAAGTCATTTAGTAAAAACATCACTGGAGTTTGATGTGTCAGTTTGTCGATTTTCCCATCTGCAGGTGTCTTTGGAAAACACTGCGAGTTGAACAGTTATGGATTTGAGGAGTTATCGTACATGGAATTTCCCAGCTTGGATCCCAATAACAACTATATTTATGTCAAATTTGCAACTATCAAAAGCCACGCTTTATTGCTTTACAATTATGACAACCAGACGGGGGACCGGGCTGAATTTCTGGCCCTTGAAATTGCCGAAGAAAGACTAAGATTCTCTTATAATTTAGGCAGCGGTACATATAAACTCACCACCATGAAGAAGGTGTCAGACGGACATTTTCACACGGTGATTGCCCGGAGAGCAGGAATGGTAAGCCTCTGTGGTTTCCTCATGCTAACAGGTGACCTTCACGGGGGACAGGTGGTACCCCCTCAGCCCCGTTCTCTGAGCGTGTGTAAGATAACTGGATGGCTAAGATGTCGTCAGCGGACTCTTATGGGGAGTAGGCGATTTTACCTGCTGACATACAAGGTCCCTCTAAAATTCCTGACCATTCAACAAGGCTTGGGAGCAAGAGGGAGAGAGCAAAGAGAGGTGGCATGAGGCATGCCCGAGGACAGAAAATAATTCGTAGTATGTGGCCCCAGGCGTCAGGTTTGAGTCACACCGAATGGGGAAAACTCCTCGGCATTATTCTGTCAGAGGGAAAGTGTCTCCCAGTTTCAGAAAACATCTAAAATAAGGCCCCAACTGGGTTTTGAATCCGTTCTCTACAGTTCAAAAGGATTTTGTTGGAAACTGGCAAAACCATTAACTTCTCAGCTTTGAATCATTGTAGAGAGGATAGAAACATCTCAGTTTGCAGCTGTACTCGTAGAAAAATTTAACAGTAAAAGAAGGCGCATTTAACTCTGAAGATTAAACTGCACGAGCTACTATTTAAGTAAAACTTGCCCTCAGGTATCTGTTCTTTGAGTTGTATCACCAGGGTTTTAGAAAATTAGAAAACTATGTTAAATATTAAGATTGACTAAAATAAGATACTATGGTCTCAGCTGTTTTTTCTAGTTGAGGCATTCATAAATATTTATGTGACACTCCATGATCGCTTTAGGAATCTCTAGAATGGATGGATACTTCGCATAGTATACACAGAGAGAGATGTGTTAACGTTTACTTTAGAAATAAATTAAAGGGAATTCTGCTTAAATCAAATAGTCAAGCCACGCACGTTGTGTCATGAAAACCCAATACTGCTTTTGAGATTGAATGTCACTCAATTTTATAGATCACTAGAAAAAAATTATTAGCTATTGAAAGAGTCAACTAAACGCGGAGTGTAGATGTTTCCTAAAGATGTTAGTATTTATTATAATTTCCTTGAGAAGGTGGCAAGAAAAAATTTGCATGGCGCATAAGAGTTCTGTGTATGGAGCTTATAATCATTATAAGCTATAATAATTATAATCATTGTAAGTTATAATAATTGATAGAAATATTTTAAAAATATTTTAGCCAGTAATATCTCATGTACAGTGACTACAAATGATCCCCTTCACTATTTCTGAAATGCGAGATATTTAAGATATGCACTTTTATAAATCTCCCACCTAAATATACATATTTTATTGACAATCCCTCAAAATCATGCGATACTGATAGAAATAGGATATTAAGGAAATGAATAATTTCCGTACATAATGAAAGTGACCTGATTCAGGAAGACAGAAAACCAGATAAATGCCTTTTCATGTGAGGTAATTTTGGTCAACTTGCTATGTTTCTCACGTTTGCTTTGTTTTTATTAAAGTTAACCTGGAATGACATCCTTATAAATTAATACTTTAGTAGCCCAGCTGGCCCTCGAGCAACATGGGTTTGAACTGCGTGGGGGCCACCTGTATGCGGATTTCCCCAGTCAACACCCACAGTGCTTCTGACCCGGGATGGGGGTCCACGTAGACGGGGCATGCCGTTCTATGCCGTTTATACTGGGAGCTCCTGCCGAGTGCGGTGGCCTCAGGGGGCCCTGAAACTGATCCCACGTGGATACTGAGTGACAGCTTAAGTTTTGGGGGAGTCACAAGTCACACGCAGATCTGCACTGCACGGGGTCGACTGTTGACATTGACGTACAAGTGGACGGAGGTGGAGCGGCCCCGTTCGCTGGTGTTCCAACAGTGTTCGGCAGAACCTTCGTTGTCTGCCCTGGGAGACACCCTCAGTCCCCCTGCTTTTTAGGTTAGGCCGCTTCCTGTGAGTCGCTGGCCAGGTACTGAAATGCCACATTCTGAATATCATCCTTATAATTTCACCAACAAAAATATGGTAAGATTTATCATTTGTAGAACTTAGAGCAGCTTGGGGAGCAGAAAGGGGCGTCATACCATCATTGTAGGGCTCAGAATAACATCGATGTGCAACGATCTTGGTCTTA
The DNA here is from genome assembly GCF_902729225.1 of Pteropus medius. Taxonomy (NCBI): domain Eukaryota; kingdom Metazoa; phylum Chordata; class Mammalia; order Chiroptera; family Pteropodidae; genus Pteropus; species Pteropus medius. Next base: position 3,596,345 of record NW_024348304.1, read on the forward strand.
AACTGGACCGCAGCTAACCCCAGTGGCCACTGCCCGACACAGAGGCTCTGCCTTCTGTCATATTCTTGGATCTAATGACCATAACTTGTTGACTTTGTTTATTGATCACGTAGAGTATTCATATATTCTACTAGAAGAAAACTTTTGTCTCGGGGTAATATATCTCTTAGGATATAAAAACAACTGTTGTGATTTAAATATTGGGAGAGTTTCTACTGTATAAGAATATATGATAATACATTCTGATTATACATAGCTATGTTGTAGTATGCTATTTATAAATGTTTCTTATAAATGAAAATAGCATCTAATTGATTTCTTTACATCATCTCAAATTTTATCTTTAATGGAGGTATTATGATCTTCATAGGTTGTTGTAATAGTATATTTATGTTGTACTTTCAGAATCCTTTTGCATCTATGCGTGATATATTATTGGGAAAGACATTTGAAAATCAGAAATCCAGTGTGTTTTTTTTTTCTTTTTCATTTGTTAGACTAGCTGGATCGTAGAATGAGCAGGCTTATTAAGATTGTAAACCCAGGAAGCTGTCTCAGACCTACAGTATGATATCCAAAGAGATGTTAATTAATGACACTTTTATTCTTTCATCTGTAAAGCAAGGGAGTTGGAGAAGGCTTTTCAAAGCACCCTCCCACCCCTCACATGGAATTATTTCACAGTTTTAGTTTTCAACATACCAAAGAAACACGTGTCCACAATTTAATTTTGTATTTATTATCATATACTAAATCAAAAGCTTATCACAACTTCGAGAGCACGTCCACATAGAAACAAGCCCTGGGCAGCGTTGGCTGACACGGGGACAGTAGAGCCCAGGGTAAACATTCCTTCTCTCGGCCGCAGGCGGCTTCCTTGACGGTGGACTCTTGTCCTGAGAACCAAGAACCGGGATATTGCACTGTCAGTAATGTGGCGGTTTCGGATGACTGGTAAGTAAAATATTAGTTTGATCATCATCAATACTTGACGTTAAAAAGGAAATCGTACATTGAAAGTAATTGTATTCTGCTAAGTATTATATATAAGTGTAAAGTATCTTATCCTCTCCCAAGGGGTTTTTGTACTGCAAGACAAAAAGTTAATAAGTCGTGTACAAAATATGCAATAAAAGGTATGAAACGAAGTGGTAGAGATGAGAATAACGCTCGAGAAAGGAAAGACTAACATAGACTCACGTCAGAGAAGCCTCGTGAAATAATCGCATGAGACCCGGGTCCTGCAAGATCAGAATAAGGACCCCTCCCCTTTTAAACACATTCTCTAAATGTTGCATGTGAAAATCACGGACAGATATTTTTCAATAGCACCTCAAACTGAGACACAGCATTATCCCCCGTAAAACATAGGTGATTTTAATAGAAATAATAACAAACAAAAATAAATAGTCACGCATAATCCATTGCAGTAATCAATTTATTAGCATTCCTTATCTCTGTAATGAAGGAAAAATGTAATCTGACGTTAATATTAGAGTGCTCATTACTTCTGCTGAATTTTATCTTTTTTCTGACAGTGTGCTCCTTCTTGCTAATTCAGCCTTGTTTTATAAGTCCCATCTGACGAACTGAAAATATCTTTGGCATAAGTTTTAGTATTTTTATACCTTAAAACCCTAATAATCCTGTTTGGTGGACATGCATTAACAGGTAATGTTGTCACTCAAATTCACCATGTTATCACACATGCCAGAAAAAATGATCTTCACTCCTTATTAAACAAAGCATTCTGCCGAAATCTCGTGTCGAAATCAACTAATTTTTTTTTTTTTTTAATGGAGGACTCTTGATGTTCAGCCAAATCGAGTCACAGTTGGAGGCATCAGATCTCTAGAACCAGTCCTTCGGAGGAGGGGACACGTGGAAAGCCATGATTTCGTCGGGTGCATAATGGAGTTCGCAGTCAATGGAAGGCCTCTGGAACCCAGCCAGGCCTTGGCAGCACAAGGCATCCTAGACATGTATGGCAATTTTATTTCCTACGCTTTCAAAGAAAACGCAAAACATGTATGATAATTGAGCATCAAGAGATGAAATTATTGTGCCCAAAGCCCTAAAAATACCAAATGGTTTACATTGTTTTGAATTTTGAATATTTATTGATAGCTGTGAAATTTCGGCCTAAAATGTAATGTTTGATTAGAAAGTTAATTCTTATTTTCCAGAGTTTTAAGACAATATATGTATATGTGTATGTACTCTGCCTTGCAGAGTGCTGTAAAGATGATAAGAGTTAAGTAGGTGATCACGTAGGAAGAAACCTATCCCAGTATGATACGTAAGTGTTAGCAATAATATATACTTGAAATTAAATAGTTTTCATATAAATATATACATTTCCCAAATCTTGATACATCTTTAACAAGTAATAATTTGATTAATTGTAAGCTGTAAAGTAGTTTTTTGGGTTTTTTTTTTCCTATTTAGTTATTGGTTAGGTTTCCAGCAATGATTTAGGAATTGTGAAAATAACATTTATTTAAAAAAATTATTCTAATTTGTATTGAAAATTTGGAAAATTCAGAAAAATATAAAGTAGCCTATAAACTAACTACCATAGACACTCTTAGGTCATTGTCACGTCCATGACTGCCTAGTATTCCATAATACAGATGTGCTGTTTTAACTATGCTCGTACACTTTAGTACTTCCGGTATCACTAATATATCATTAACCCTGTGATTAATATACAGTCACAGAAATATCTGCTCACATTATTTTCTTGCTTGAGATTTCTGGAAAGAAAATTACAAAGGCAAAAAGCTGTGAATACTTCCTAATGTTTGTGACTTAAGTATTTTAATGCAACTTGGCATTTACCCTTATTTTATTGGTTTATTATAATATAGTGCTATCACGTTATAATTAACCACAGAGCACAGAAAAACACAGAGCTCATTGCTGACCATTGTAAATGCTTGGACGTGCATCATTCTGTATCTTTTTTCAATGTTCACACAAATATTTTTGAAATAGTGACATTTTTACTTTTAAATATGTTATGAATATCTTTTTAGATCAAAACATAGAGATCTAAGTCATATGTATTGTCGAATTACTTTTCAGAAAGATTATAATGGTAGTACATATACATAATTTGCTTATTCTTTTTTTTTTTTTTTATTTTAGGCGAGGCAACCCTTGGTTGACCTCACAGATTGCAAGGACCTTGTCAGCTTACAGTCCCTTAGTTTCTTTTATTTTGTACGCCTACAGCACCTGGTCTTCCTAGGTGGTCTCCCATCCAAGTACTACTTGTTTAGGGTGGCATGGCCATAGAGACTTATTCTATATACACCATCTTCTAAGGAATAGTCTTACATTAATTTCTCTTATATTATGCTTCACGTGAAGCATATATTTCACAACTCCTTAGAAAATTCGTAAATTGAGAGAGAATTCTCTTGAAGTGAGAATTTTTATCTAATTTTTTCATCACTTTTTGTCATAAAAGATTCTAAATTCAAGACTGGAGCTTCACCGGAAACATTTCACCTTATTATAATTAATAAGTTTGGGTTTATTCTTAACCGTGTCTTATTTTTTTGATATGATGGAGGTCATGGTCTTTAAATATTCTGGCATAATGTATAAGATTTAAAGACCAACTATTTCAAGGCTCCCAAATTTGAAGTTTTATTTTCATTTTTTTTTTTTTTTTAAATTTCAGATTTATCCAGTGTCTACAGGGACTAACATTTATTGATACCTTACTATGGACCAGACACTGTTCGTAGTATTTTACTGTATTAGTCTGTTTAAACTTTACAGCCATTTCGCGAGATAGATACTATTATTTTCATTTTATAGATGAGGTAACTGAGTTACTCAGAGTTTAAGAAACTTGCCCAAAGTCAGCCAGCTAGTGAGTAGCAAAGCTGAATCGTGAGCGTTGGTCAGTTGGCCCGGTGCTAGATGCAAATGCATGGACAAGGCAGATCCTCGCAGTCGCTTTAAATTGATGATTCCTAACCTCCAGTGCAGCCACGATATTGCCAGGCAATATATTACATTCCCCTGGTTTAATCATGTCCCCACTCCTCAGTGACTAGCTCAGGTCGCCTCTTCCCACAGACTGCGAACATCACCTCCTGTATCCTTTCTCGGCTAATGAATTTGCTTCCTAACTTGCTCTGAAAATCGAAGCCATCAAGAGACGGCTCCTCAGAGCTCATCCCTCCTCGTCTGCTCACGCACCCCGCTCTAAACCTGTGTCCCTCGTAATGAGCGAGCTCGCCCTCCTCCCACAAAGGCCGAGCCCTTTTCAGACCACCGAGCCCATCCCCAAACCTTCCAGAAACGGCGCTCCAGCCTTCTTGTGGTTCTTGGCTCATTCCAATCCATGCTGTTATTCCCCTGCTTTTACTGAAAATAAATAAATAAATAACTATATGTATATATCTCTCCCATTTTCCTCTTAGCTACCAAGCTAATTCTCTTTTTTCTTTGAAAAGTTGTTCTTTGTCAAAGCGACCAACCGCCTCTGCTTTGAAGAAATCAGTGGTTAGTGTTCATCTTACTCAAACTTCAGCATTGTCAGGAACAGTTCATCACTCCCTCCCCCAAAATTACTTTGTCCGTCCACCAGCACGCGGGTCCCTCCTGGCTCTCTCCTCCGATTCTGCTTCTCACCTCCTCGGCCTCTCTCCTCTGTATCTATATTCATTCTTTAGGTCACTTTTATAGTCCTTGGTTTTAACTATCTCTAAAGCTGGTGACTCTTAAATGGTTGTCAGCTTGGCCTCTCCTCTGAACGTTAGACCCCCGGTCCACCGGCCTACTCACGGTCCTGTGTGTACTCCTGACAAATACCGCAAACCCGAGTCTAAAACCGAACAACTGGGCCCGCTTCCACGATGGCCCTCCCTCAGGCAGTGGTGATTCAGTGACCCACCTGCTCAGCCAAACATTTAGACTAACCTTTGACCCCTCTCTCACTGAAAAACCTCATGCCCAACCCACCAGGAACCAGCAGGACATTCTCACCCTGATTGCAAGGCATCCGGCCGCCCCCCGAACTTCCACACCGCTTCTGCCCGCACTTCTCCCGGTCACTCTGCTCCAAGCGTCCTGGGCCCCCGGGCGCTCCTCAAACACCCACCTTCCCCCTCACTCCAGGGCTTTCTCTCTGCTCCTCCCTCTGCCTGGATGACGATCCACCAGACACGCTTCCTTCCCTCCCTTTCTTTAGGTCCTCACAAGGGTGGGTCCTTCTTTCCCTGCCTGGAGACCCAGCAGCCGCCAAACCCCAGCGCCCTTCCTCTGTCCCAATTTTCCCAGCGGACTTTCCTCTTCTAACAGACTACACAGTCGTCTAGTTTTTTGCGCTTTTTTTTTTCTGTCTTCCCCACAAGAAAAAATAAACATTCCATGAACACGTGGGTATTTTCATCACTTTCTTTCCGTGCTTGGAATAGTGCTTGGCATATAGTGGGCATTCCGTAAACATGAGCCGGGCAGTTATCTGGTGAAGGACGCGTGTACTCAAATCCATACGTAGCCCAGAGATCGTAGAGACCAAAGCGACGATTCGATCAAGGTGTCTCGCTCCATTAGGAATTAACTTAAAGAATTTATCCTCTATTTTCCTTCACTGTGTAAGATATTTTTTGTTTAATCTTCTCTTTGATGAATGAGACGGGTCATGTGTTACAGGATACCTTCTAGTTTGATTAGATGCTACAAATGTAGTTGCACCTTGAGTTTTAAAGACTTTTTTTTTTTCAATTTCTTTTTTTATGGTGACACTGGTTAATGAAATCCAGTAAGTTTCAGCTATACATTTTAACAGTAAGACATATATATATATTTACACTGTGTGTTCACCTCCCATAGTTAGATTTCTTTCTGTCACCACATCTTTGACCCCCTTGACCCCATCTGTCTCCCCCCTCCTCCTTACCCCCTGCCCTCTGGTAACCACTAGTCTGCTGTCCATGTCCATGAGTCTCTGTTTGTTCGTCCCATTCATTTGTTGCTTTTAGGTTTATATCCCACATATAAGTGATATCATGTGGTTTTCAACTTTTTCTGTCTGGCTTATTTTGCTTAGCATGATTATCTTGAGGTCCATCCATGTTGTCGCAAACGGCAATATTTCATCTCTTCTCATGACTGAGTAATATTCCATTGTATATATGCACCACAGCTTCCTTATCCAGTCATCTATCGTAGGACACTTCGGTTGCTTCCACGTCCTGGCCACTGTGAATAATGCTGCTGTGAACATCGGTGTGCAAATATCTTTTGGGATATGAGTTTTCAAGTCCTTGGGGTAAAAACCTAGTAAAGAGGTTGCTGGATCATATGGTGGATCAATTCTTAGTTTCTTAAGGACCCTCCATACTGTTTTCCACAGTGGCTGTACCAATTTGCAGAAACTAAACGGGCTAATAAGCATTTATATTTAACAAATTCCCCCCACACCTTTTTTTGTGCTTTATGAGTCTTTGCTGTGATTTTATTTTAGGTGCCCTAGACTAGAAGGCGCTTGCACCCGCAGCCCCTGCCAGCACGGTGGCACGTGTACAGACCACTGGTCATGGCAGCAGTGTCACTGCAAAGAAGGACTGACTGGGAAATACTGCGAAAAATGTATGCAAGCCGTTTCATCTTCCACTGGAAGCTATATTAACCGTGAAAAGTATAAATATATGCACCTAAATATGTAATTGAATTATGTTTTCATTGAAAATATCAAATATATTAGAAAATATAGTGATATTTTTAAATTCATTTTTTAACCTGGGGAAGAGTGACACCCTGTTAGAATTATTTACTAAATAAATCACTATATAAATATATCATTTATTTTTGGTTTACCTATAGGAATACTAGGCAGTTTACAAGGCCGGGGGCTATATTCAGGCTTTGGCTTAATATTATCTACATTTAGAGGTTCCTTCTCTGGTGAATATTTTGTATTTGGTAGAGAAGTATAAATAATAAATTACTGAGCATGGAGCTCAAAACATTATACAATTGAATTATAATCTTTTACATTTAAGATGGTACTTGAATTTTAATTTGCAATTAACAGAATTGGTTTTGAATGTTACTTTTTAAATTCTTTTATTGGTTACTTGTTTATAAACCCTGATGTTGTTGTTAATAAGGCACTAATGGTGTCTGAGCCTTCATTAGAGCATGGTGTTCTCTAATTTCAAGCTGTATATTCAACTACCTAACCCTAATGGGGTCTCTGTGATAAAAATTGCTTCATTTTCAAATAAGCGGTTACTCCTTAAATCACTGCACTTAACTGACTACTTTTGAAAGAGGCATTTGATTCTGTTATAACATGAGAATGAATAAACTCATGATTAAATTAAGGATACACTTTACCAAGAAAGACGTTAGGAGCAGAGGTAGAATTGTGTTTAGGATAAAATCAAAACGGGAAAAGCACCTTGTCGTATGATTTTTTTAGAGTAACAGTTACATCTGGAATATGAAATGGCTCATTGGCTTGAGAAATGTCTTTAAAGAAAACAGGTACGATTCACATACAATAAAATTTTCCTTTTCAAAGTGTGCCATCTGGTGCTGACGCTCTCTTGAGCTCATTTCTTTGTGTCTCTTCTTTAGGTAGTTTGCTACAGCAAACTTCCATACTTCAGTAGTGTGGACATTTTATCGCGTTATGATCGATTGTAATCATACATGATGATGAATTAAATTATACATGATTATTACTAATCATAAAGTTAGTTACAAATATTAGATTGTTCACTTTTTGTTCAAATTTCTAATGCACTAGACTTTAAAGATTAGAAATAATTTTAACTATGAAAGCATTCATTTATGAATTTTGGAAACAGTGAAAATCATAAACAAATACTGCTTCCAGACATTTTAAAGATGGCTGTCTTTTCAGGTATTCATATTTTATATCAAGTACCAGATATTTAATGACTGTTTCCCAAATGATTAATGCCCGTTTTTAAATGTTTTAGAGTTTACGGTTCTGATATGGATTTAAGTATTTGAAATCAACTCATACAGTAATTCGCAAGTGGAAATTTGTTTTTCAAGAGGAGGATTGGGGGACATTATTTGCAAAACCTTAGTAGTTTTAAGGTCTCTTTTTATACTGTTTGTCACCTGTGGACACTTTAAGGAATAACGGATGCGTTTCTCTCTCCCCTCCCGGGTCGGCTTGCAGCCATTACCCCTGACACTGCCTTGTCGCTGGAAGGCAAAGGGCGCCTGGACTACCACATGAGCCAGAATGAGAAGCGGGAGTATTTGCTAAGACAGAGCATACGAGGGGCCATGTCGGAGCCTTTTGGCGTGAACAGTCTGGAAGTAAAATTCAGGACGAGAAGCGAGAACGGTGTTTTAATCCATATCCAAGAAAGCAGCAATTACACTACTGTAAAGGTGAGATATACAAGTGCACGGTGACGTCATTCGGCCAGACCGCCTGCCGCGTCCTGGTCTGAATCGCTTCTCCCACAGCTTCTCCCCTTGTGTTTTACAATCCATTTGAGTTCCGACTAATGCTGGGCACGATTCCAGTATCATCTTATCCTAACTATTTCCCGGGCATTGGCCAGACGAACAAGGTCTGAATGGTCTGGTTTCTAAACACTTTTTTCTTGGTTTAGACCACAGCTAGGTAGGCCAGCATAGAAAGAATTTGTCGTGATCCATTTTGTCTGATAAAAACTTATATTGCTCGTCCCCCCCCCTACTTTTAAACAAAGTAAAACAAAAATATAATGTGTCTTCGAAATGGAAAAAACATTTTCTCCAAGAATTATTTCAAACACCGCGTATATATTAACTGGCAGGACTAAAATAAGGAAAAACATTTTGAAATTATCTGGCTTTATTTAGTTTGGAGCACAATGTACTTAACTATCACAGGTAAACACTGTGAAATTAAGTATCTTTGGAATTATTGTAGGTAAAATTACAGCTAAATTCTCCAAATAATTTCTAAATACATAATTTTTAAACATCATAGCTCATGAGAACAATGGATTGGTTTATCATTAGGCTTTTACATAATTTTTTTTCTTGACTGTATATGAGATGCTAAACTAGTGAATAATTTCATTAGATCCACATTTTTCATTAGTTCTTAATAGCTTTTTAATTTCTAAGACTATTATTTGGCTTTCTTTCCAACAAATAAGACCTCAGCTCTTAGATCATCATTTTCTTTCTTTATACTGACTGCTTTCAATATTATTTTGTATATTATAATTCAACTCATAATTTTATACAAATTTCGGTAAATTCTTAAGAAAACAAATCTAGATTTCCTTATTTTTTTGCCTATAAGTCAATACTTTGACAATTACTAAAACTTTAGTTAATAAAGAAAAATGTAATATACATAGAAAATTGCTAGATTTAATTCGCTTCTAATACTAAAAATAAAAACAGATGTTCACCTCTAAACTTCAGCCTGCTTATTCTCAAAATTTCTCTCTATCTAAGCCAACTCTGGTTATATTTCATGTACTTATCTTTAATAAGTAGTAAAAAAATCTTTTTAAAATTCTCATATTATAACCTCCAACTGGGGGTGACTTTACCCTGCCGGGACATTTGGCAGTGTCTGGAGACATTGTTTTATTGTCAGGGCTCGGTGTGGAGGGAGGGACCACCGGTCCCTACAGGTCTGTCGTTAACCACCCTGCGGTGCACAGCACGAGCACCCGCGGAAAGGGAGTTACAGTCCACAATGCGAGTAGTGCTCAGCTTGGGAAACGCTGCCTGAGCCCAGTGCTGGAGAGCATCGTGGGCTTATGACTGTAGCTCCACTGTGGAAGCAGAGGGCCCCGTTCCAGAGTTAGTAAAGCAGCTGCAAAGACAGCACATAAACCGTCGTATACTGTTATTAGTCGGTGTTTATAATTCTCATCAAAAAGTGTCTTAGAAGCCAAGAAAATAAAGGCATAAAGAGAGAAGTAGACCTTCATTGTCTACAAGGAACATATTTTATACGCATTGAGAGGCTCTGACAGTGAGGTCTGTGCAGTGTCTGTTAGGCTGCTTCCAAGTCCTCGTGCCATTTAAATGACATATGAAATATTTCTGGACAGTATTTCTGTAAGCCAAGAGATACAAAATGCAATGTGGTTGAAGAAATCAGAGGCAGAATTTTTCCTTCCTTAAGGAAGAAGATGAATGTCAGGATCCATTTTTGTCGCCGTAAGTTCTTGCATTTCCAAGAGCATGGCAGCATTCAACATCTGATTTTGTTAACGTTGGTAGCAAACACTTAGAAAAGTAAATGCTAATGAATAAAAGTAATGACTAATGCAGACCAACATGCACATTTCTTTCTTTTGTATGAAATTTCGAAAAGTAGCTTTTCAGAGATCAAGGGGCTTGGCAGGTAAAGTAAGAAGATTAAAAAAAAAAAAAGACCAAACGCAGTGAATAAGGAGAACTAAACGGACAGTAAAGGAAGAGAGTGGCCGTTGTGAGCAGGCAAATTACTTGGATGACAGGAACACGGTCCGCTTCTGCGGGCTAGGAAGCTGGCTCCAACACGCTGTCCCTTACCAGCCGGCTTATCAGTGACCAGGGGCCCTGCTTTCCCTCTTTCCTCCTTTTGGCTCACTTTCTGACAGTTTCTTTTTTTTCTTTCTTTTTTTTTTTTTTACATACTCTGAATCAGTCAACTTTTTCTCCCCAGCACCCCCCGACACAACACACACACACACACACACACACACACACTGTGAAAATGAAAGGGTGGGTAGACGGGGTCCTATATGGTTCTAGGAGAGAGGGTCAGCAGTGGGCAGCGACAGCAGTGTGAGGAGAGATGAGCGTGTCCAGAATGGATAGGGTCTGTTCAGATAAGAAATCAAGGAGAGGAATTTCAGACAGGAAAGCAAGAGGGACGCGCGCTCGCGTGCACGTGGGCCGACGCCACAGGAAAAGCCTTCCACACGTCTCTTCTTTTGTGGCATATTGTGATCTGAACTATGAAGATGACAAGTTCTGTATGATAGATGATGGGCTCGCTGCTCCCAATCAATTCTATTGTTTCGGGTGCTGAGTTTTCCAGTTGGTTGGTTTTGTTTTTAAGTGAGGCTGGGTATGTTGTACAGGGTTGGGATGAGGGCTTCAGATCGCTATAGAATGAAAAAAATAAATAAATGAACAAATAAATAAAGCAAACCAAAACACGAGCATGGGGTTTTGAAAGTGAGGAAGAATACGGGCGTCCAGTAGAGCATCGCTGAGGAAAAGGAGAACGTTTAAAGTGTTATCGTGGGAACTTACGTTCTCATCAGTCCTGTCTATGGTGTATTCTAAAGCTCTCTCATCAGCATTGGGCGGATGAAAGGGTGACGTGCTGTGACCAGGTAGGAGGTGAACGCAGAGCTGGGAGAAGTCCCTCCCTAAGGCTTCTTTCCCAGAAGAACCTGCCTATAACCAAAGAAGAGTTGCTGTTTTCACTGTGCCATGAGATGTTGCCCATTCGACGAAATGTTGTTGTCATTTAACTACAGCTTTCTTCCCCCCGCCCTCTGAGTTTGATACTGAAATATATTATTATCTAGAGACATCGCTTTAATAAAATATCACAATATGAAGAACATATGTAAATGTGTTAGGCATATTTTCCACAGTAAAAAAGATCTGATCTTTAGTTTTACCAGATGTGTTTGTTGCATGTAGAAATAGCATTTGATCTGAGGAAGGAAAAAAAAGAGACCCATCCCTTTGCCCCCTGCCGTGGCACCAGCTCTGTCTGGTAGTTGGACGGGATTACCCTCCCTGACCCAAATGTTCATCCTGCCTCATAAATTATTTTATATTCTAAGGCATCTCCTCAGAATACGGGAAGCTGGGTAGCTGGAGACTGGAGTAGGAGTTCATCCCACTGGGCGAAGTAACAGACACCAAGTGCCCCTTCGATGACCTGGGGCAGCGAGCTGAAGTGAGGACTTGGCCAGACACCTCGTTATTAACAGCTCTCCCTTTATTCATCAGAGTTTTTACCTCAATAAATGACATGAATGATAGGCAAGATTTTTTCTAAAATTCTAGTGTGTAGTAAGTGACAAATAAAACAATTTACTTTTGTCTTTATTTTTCCAACTTTGCTTCATTTTTAGCTAAGCATTTTTTTTTTTTTAAGCTGGCAGTTTTAACATTTTTGATCACTGTGGGCCATTTATTAAACTGACTAAACTTTTTAGACTTGCCATTGCCATTAAATAATAGGAAATCACAAAAAACTTGTACTTATCTTAAAATGGGTATTCATTCCATTATTATCTTAGTTGTGTTCTAGAAAATAATTCTCGGCATCTTGAAAAATTAGGTGTAACACCTTGGGAATTACCGAAACTATTATGTTTGAAATAATCCCTAAAATCATAGAGGCAGATGGATAAATATATTCTCTTTAGCTATTCTGCGTACTTTCAATTGATCAATATGTTAAGGTTTTTATTTAATTTTTAAAAATCTTTTATTCCAGCATGGTGTGGTTTAATTCCGCATTATTTCACTATGTTTGTAGATTAAGAATGGCAAAGTCCATTTTACGTCAGATGCGGGAATTGCTGGGAAGGTGGAAAGAAACATTCCTGAAGTGTATGTTGCAGATGGCCACTGGCATGCTGTTCTAATCGGAAAAAATGGAACAGCCACAGTACTGTCCATCGACAGAATCTATAACAGAGACATCGTCCACCCTACTCAAGATTTCGGTGGCCTCGAGGTGCTCACTATATCCCTTGGAGGAATTCCACCCAACCAAGCGCATCGAGATGCTCAAACAGGTAAGTGCTTGTGTTCGGCAGTCGCAAAGGGAAGGTAAAAGTGTTCATCTAAAGGTAGCTGGGTCTCTGATGATCTCTCTCATGGTCGTTGGAAGACCAGCTTCACTCTCCTCAGAAAGCTCGGGAGGAATTACCGGCCATCGCTTCCTTTCACCTCCTGCATTTGTTCTGCCAGCTGCTTTAATTCGGATCGTGGCGGTTCGATGCTTTCCTTGTCCACCAAGCATCAGCGTATGCACTGATTCGCCTACTCGTTTGTGCTTTCACACAGCAGGTGTGACCGAGCCCCGTCCTGGGCACTGGGAGCGCAACGGCGGGCTGAGTAGCCCCTCTCCTCATAGAACATACAGCCCGTTAAGGGAGACAAACGTTAATCACATCAGTAGCCAAGTAAATCTATTATTTTGCGCTATGATTAATGATGTGAAGGTAGAATATAGAATTCTAGGAGACCGCTCAGAAAAGGAGAAAGAGAAACTTTCCAGGAAAAATGGACATCTGTTGTTAAATCTGAACTATGAAGATAAGAGATAAGGATGGGAGAAGATGAAAAATTAATTTATATTGATAGGAACTAAAAAAAGCCAAAAAAGGTGGATTATGTCAGGATCGCAGAACCCAGCACATGGGAAGCTGATGTCGCAGGTGAAGGACGGAGTTGGGGAATGAAGCAGGGCCGTCTACACCGGCTGTAGGTTTGGTCCTATTCTCAGAACAATGGGAAGTTCCTAAAAAAACAAAACAAATTAGTCACAGGAGTGTCCAGATCAGACACACTGTAATAGCGAAGCTCCTACGGGCTCCAGCATGGAGAACGCCTTGCAGGAGGACGGGAGTGGACGTGCGTGAATTAGCTGGGAAGACCCTGCAGTGACCCTGTGTGAGCTTTGGCTAGTGTGGTGGCAGAGGAGATGTAAAGAACTTTATAGGGAAGAAGTATTTTAAAAATTAAACTCAACCCAACTGTTGGCGATTTTGGTAAAATTCAGGGAGGTTTCTGACTTTTCAGCTAGGACGAGGGTAGCGCCATCGAGAAAGGAAACTGCAGAACAGTGCAAAAAGCAGCATCCTTTGGGAGACAGCACGATTTGAGTTTGCGACATTTTAGGGTGTGGGACACCTTGGAGTAAGACCTTTGCCCAGATGGGGCAGAATCGGGAGTGGACTTCAGCTGGAAACATGCTCGGAGGCATCGCTGCTCAGAGGGATCACTGCCCAACAGGGAACCGAAGCCCCGAGCATGGATCCGACACCCTAACCCCAGGGTGTAGCCTGGGAAAAGCCTAAGGCCCCATCTTGGGTAGCTGAGTTAGTGCTGGCTTAGAGGAGAATGAGAAAGGAAGGAGCCTGAGTCACACAGACAAAGCCAGGAGGTGTCACAGCTGATGAGGAAATGTGGATCGGGGACGGGGAGGTCACTAGTATGGAACAACGTGGCAGTAAAACTGAAAAATGTGTGGGAGGGTGATGGAGTTAGGGCACAGGGCGCAGAAGTTAAAGTCCAGGTCAAGTCCGTGCATATTTAGCTGACTTTAAAACGGGGACGACAATTCTTTGGGAGTTTCGGAAAGCAAGCCCGCGTAAATCATGCTTTGTGGTTAGTGTCACGGCCCATTCTTGGGCTCTGGGCCCCGAGCATTAGCGACGCTGGCACATCACGTCTAATAAAGTGTTTCTCAGCTTTAAAATAATCATCATTACCCTGTAAGGAAGGAGCCATTTTAGATCTTTTTCCCCCGAGCCCTGCGGTGCCCACCTCATGCAATGTCACTGCCACAGTTATATTCTGTCTGCCTTGGGAGACCCACAAACTGCTGTAAGAGCCAAGGTTTTCGTTTGCTCCCTAAAAATCGACTTTCGAGTCCCTGGGGGAAAGTCCAGTGAGAAGGCATGGTCCAAGGCATGGTCTAGTGACTGAAGCTATGGGCCTATTTTTTTTTACCTCTGTATTTTTTAAAAATTATTTCTACATGCAATTCTTGCAATATCGACTAAACAGATGGAAACAAAGGGGAAGTTGAGTAAGACGCCTCTCTGCCCCTCTGCCCCGCAGGTTTCGACGGCTGCATCGCGTCCGTGCTGTACGGCGGGCAGAGCCTGCCCTTCAGCGGGAGGCACAGCCTGGCCTCCATCTCCAAGACCGACCCGTCGGTGAAGACCGGATGCCGCGGCCCCAACATCTGCGCCAGCAACCCGTGCTGGGGCGACCTGCTGTGTGTCAACCAGTGGCACGCGTACAAGTGCGTGCCGCCGGGGGACTGCGCGTCGCGCCCCTGCCAGAACGGGGGCAGCTGCGAGCCCGGCCTGCACTCCGGCTTCGCGTGCAGCTGCCCGGAGTCGCACACGGGCCGGACCTGCGAGACGGTGGTGGCCTGTCTCGGCGTCCTCTGCCCCCAGGGGCGGGTGTGCAAAGCTGGCAGCCCCGGCGGGCACGTGTGCGTTCCGAGCCAGGGCCCCGAGGAGCTGTCGCTGCCGCTGTGGGCCGTGCCCGCCATCGTGGGCAGCTGCGCCACCGTCCTGGCGCTGCTGGTCCTGAGCCTGATCCTCTGTAACCAGTGCCGGGGCAAGAAGGCCGCGGACCCCAAGGAGGCCAAGAAGCCGAAGGAGAAGAAGAAGAAGGGCAGCGAGAACGTCGCCTTCGACGACCCGGACCACCTGCCGCCGTTCGCGGACGACCTGACGGTGAGGAAGCAGCCGGAGGGCAACCCGAAGCCGGACATCATCGAGCGGGAGAACCCGTACCTGATCTACGACGAGGCCGACCTGCCGCGCGGCCCCGAGGCCGTGCCCAGCGCGCCGCTGGCGGCCCCGGAGCAGGAGCCGGAGCACTACGACATCGACAACGCCAGCAGCATCGCGCCGTCGGACGCCGACATCATCCAGCACTACAAGCAGTTCCGCAGCCACACGCCCAAGTTCTCCATCCAGCGGCACAGCCCGCTCGGCTTCGCCCGGCAGTCGCCGCTGCCCCTGGGCGCCAGCGGCCTCGCCTACCAGGCGCCGTTCGGCCAGGGCCTGCGGCCCGGCGGCCTGGGCCCCGCGGCGCCCGCGCTGTCGCGGCCCGGGCCCGCGCCCTTCTGCAAGCCGCCCGCGCTCTACCGGGGCAGCCCGGCGCGCGAGCTGCACCTGCCCGCGCGCGACGGCGACGCGCACGGCGACGGCGGCGCCTTCGCCTACGCCGCCCGGCTGGGCAGGAGGAGCAAGAGCCCGCAGAGCCTGGCGCCGCCCGGCTCGCGGCCCGGCAGCCGCCTGAAGCAGCCGGCGGGGCCGATGCCGCTGGAGGCGGCGCCGCCCGTGGGGCTGTCGGTGGAGGAGGTGGAGCGGCTGAACGCGCCGCGCGCGCGCAACGCCAGCATCTGCAGCGCCGACCACGGCCGCTCCTCCTCCGAGGAGGACTGCCGCCGGCCGCTGTCCAGGACCAGGAACCCCGCGGACGGCATCCCGGCCCCGGAGTCCTCCTCCGACAGCGACTCGCACGAGTCCTTCACTTGCTCGGAGATGGAGTACGACAGGGACAAGCCGATGGTCTACACGTCCAGGATGCCCAAGTTGTCGCAAGTCAACGAGTCCGACGCGGACGACGAGGATAACTACGGCGCCAGGCTGAAGCCGCGCAGGTTCCACGGCCGCCGGGCCGAGGGCGGCCCCGCGGGGGCTCAGGCGACAGCGCCGGCGGCCGCGGACGGCGCGCTGCCCCTGAAGCTCGGGCCGCCGGCGGGGACTTTCAACTGGGACAACCTCTTGAACTGGGGCCCCGGCTTCGGCCACTACGTGGACGTGTTTAAAGATCTGGCATCTCTCCCAGAAAAAGCAGCGGCGAGCGAGGACGGCAAAGGCGGGACAGCTCAGCCGGTCCCCAAAGACGGGGAGGCGGAGCAGTACGTGTGAGCGCGGCGCGCCGGCGGGACGGACACGACACGCGCAGCCGGCGGGCGCTCGCTCCGCCGTCGCCGGCCTGGGTCTGCTCCGCAGAACCGGCCAGCACCGACGGGTGTTGGAGGGAAACTTTAAAAAATAATAACCACAATGCTGCTGAAACCGACTCAGAAACGACTCTTTAATTTAAATGCGCTTGGTCGAATTTCTGCCCCGCATGCATCGTATTGTGTACCGAGTTACGTGGCATGCGGCGCCGGGAAGGTTTCTTCTTCTTTACCGATGTCCGACGTGTGTTTTTTGAGATCCGTCCTGTTGCCATTGCAGACGTGAACTTGTGCTTTCCCAGCAGGGTGTGTATCATTGCCTCATTATCGTCGCGTTTGCGTTGCCAGATCCTTGTCAAGTGTAGAAAAGAGCCCTCCTGTCCCCGAATGAAAGACTAAGTATGATTAACAGGTCTCAGACTTGCGGAGTCCATATTCAGCGTTGCTCAGAAACGTCTGAATATTTGCATAAGTTTTACATGACAGTGGGTACTGAAATTAAGTCATTTCGTTCAGCACTTTAAAACTTTCTTACAAAATTGTTTTAAAACTTATGATTTTTTTTTTTTTTTTTTTTGTAAACAGTGATGGTCTCCTGACTCTCACCAGGCTTCCGCTAGGGAAGAGAATTGATTGCATGTTGTCCGCGGAATGCTGCCGCCTTCCGACTGTGGAGTGATGAGCTCAGCAGCGCTTCTCAGAGACACTTTTAAGAAATGAATTATTTATTGAAAAATGTTCTATGCTTTTTAAATTTTTAAAGAATTGACCTAAGCAAAGCCTACGATTGGACTTTTTTTCCCCCAACCATTTAACATTTACTTCAAGTACCCAGTTTTTATAATTTATATAAAGTCAAATTTCAACCCTTCTTACTTTGTCATTCTGTAGGTCATTTTTTTAATACCGTGTAAAAAAAAAAAACGTTTTTTTACACCTAAGCTGTGTTTTTGATACTGATATTTTCCTATGCTGAATAATTTTCTTACTTTCAGGGAAGGTAAGAAAATACTTTTTTTACATTTGTTACTTATGTAACATTCATATTTTTCACATTTTGATATTTGTAACATACTGTATGCTTTCTACTTGTAAATGCCAACAATAGAATTAAAATATTTATTTAAAATATGTTGCATTCATAGTGTGATATTAGATTTTCACCTTTCTATGTTATCTTCATGCCCAATCGTGAATACTCTCTTCTTGTCAGTAGGTTGTGTCGAGCTGAATTCCAGGTGGGCGACATAGTTTTCTTTCAAAAAACGTGAGTATGGATTATTGCCAGAACAGATATTTTAAGGTCGCTTTAGTGCACGTGTACCTGTTTCAGTCCTTGGATTTCCCTAGAGCATAATGAGTCTCAACTCGGCTGGGTCTTAGGACAGCGGTCCCCAACCTGTTCGGCACCAGGGACCGTGCTCCTATGAGAATCTAACTTCTGATGATCTGAGGCGGAGCTGAGGCGGTGATGCTGGCGCTGTGGAGCGGCTGCGAACACAGAAGAAGCTTCGCTGGCTCGCCCGCAGCTCACCTCCTGCTGTGTGGCCTGATTCCTAACAGACCACTCAGGGGTTGGGGATCCCTGTCTTAGGGGGTCTAACTTTGTTTTGAATCTGGTTTAAACATCCTGGCAATAATCGTTTTGATGTCCCCAGTAAAGTATGTTCACCGAAAGCCAGGATTATAGTTTTACGAACAGCAATGAATTAAAGCTGATTAAGAAAAAAATGCCTGGGTCTCGTTTTCTCCAAAATTTTCTAAGTCCAATGGTGTAGGAAGAATCACAGTGAATGCTCTGCAACAGACACCTGTCATTTCTTGATCATCCTGTTGCACGAATTCTAAACAAATTTTACATGCTACCTTAGCCAAGACAAATGTCTATTATCAGGTACTCACCCAAGAGTGGAACGATTCAGCAGAGGAGACTAGCCCAGGACAAGATCCATTTGTGTAATAACAGTCACATCTGAAATAACAGGATTTATGCAAATTACTGCACAATCTCAGAATTTTCTATAACTAATATTCGCTGAAAATATTATACTCTGACTGTACCACTGTCCCACAACGAACAGCGATTTTAACAATATGTGAACGTTTTAGTAAATAAAATATCTTAGTAAATAGAACATTTTTAAAATTAATACCAGCAGACCGAAATATAGAACAGAATTATTTTGTCATTCAATAATGCTGAGATTATTTTTTTTTCAGAATAAGAAATAAAATGATAACATTCCTATAATGTGGTTTAGAGACTGAGTATAAGACACTAAAATTTTTTGTCACCTGTGATGAGGCAACACATTTTAGTATTTCCCTATGCATTTTAGTCGTGTGGATTTATGAGGCAGATATGGGAACATGTTGATTGTTTCACATAACTCAAAACAGAATACATTTTTTTCTCTAGAAACTGAAGCATCTCAGTGTCTTCAAAGATATAAACTCTCTAATTGAGAACAGAGCTGAACGTAAAATGATAAACATGATTATAGCTAAGGGTTAAGGGGAAAGAACCCAATGCCAAGATTCTGTATTCTAATTCTCTAAGAATTTTTTGTGTGAGAGAGAAACGCAATTTCCTTGATTAATCAATCCCAGTTTAGGCCCAAGACAGAGTTTTTATAGGACAATTTCTTGTCCTTGGAAATCTTTCTTCATTGAAACGAGAACAATGCTCATAGCAAAACAAATCAAAAATGGATGGAATGAAAACCGCACTTAAAGTGGAGATTTCCCAACGCTTAGGGAAATGGAGTGATACGGCATGTCCTGTGGCTGCGGGTGGTTACAGGCCAACTGACGAGGTCACGATTCACTCAACTCCACGGTTAATAGTGACTTACGTGTTCGCACATAAAACCACGAGCTCAGAATTTTAATCCAGCCCCTGTAAGGGTTTATGGGATTGCCTGGAATAAAGTTACTCTGGGCTCGCCCTGCGTCTCTGCTGTGAAAAATGTCACTTGCTTCCATGCACACTGACAACACCTCAGCGGCTGTGCTGGCACGCAGAGCTGCGGGCTTGGACTGGCGACATGGCGTGGGACTCCGATCGCTCAGTGCTTAAGAAGCACATTGATCTCGAAAGCCACAGCTTTCAAGATGGCGTCTGTAATTTTCTCAATTAGCTGATTTCATCGATAGCTTCTTCAGATAAAATCATTTTAAGAAAATGGAGCCATCGAGAGGGCCGGGACCTCTTCTCATTTACATGTTGCTATCAAAATATTTACCAATGTCAAGGTTGATGAGAGAGAGAGAACTGACAAACTATCGAAAGTTATGACCTTTATACATATTTCATTTATTAGGGAAATGAATTATAGCACTAGGTGACTTTATTACTTCCAGACACTCCATCTAAGAACAAATCATTTTTGTCATGAAAATGCATTCTTACTCACTTGAATTCCACATTACAGTAAAAATAATCTGTTAAAGGTGAAAATATTTTTTTAAATTTTGAATCAATAATTCAGCACTGCCCTTTTTTCATTTTATGTCATAGATCCAATTTAAAAGACCTAACATTTCTAGATGACCAAATTTACACTTCCTTAGGAAAAATTAAGCCTAGAAATGTATCTTAGCATACGTTTGTTAGAGCTTTTAGTATGATATAAAACATTAGAGTTTATGATTGCTATATATTTCTTCAAGACAATATGAGTGAAATGCCACATGATTAATAATTTATATGGTTACCACTACTGAACCAGCTAGTAGTTTTAATGGTTTATCAGTCCAGGAGTTATAGGCCAGTGTTATAAAGGAATCCAGCATTTTCATTTATTGTTAATGAAGGGAAAAGGCGCACAGTTCTAATAGATACATATCGATGAGTCAACTCTAACATGGCCTACGCATCTACGATACCATTGCAACCAAATGTATCACTGACTAAAGACCATAAAGTACAGTATTATCCTCCAACAGAGAAATTAACTGAGCTGTGAAGAAGTTCAGTGCCCTGGTGAATCCCTTTTACTGCAAACGATAATAATTAGTGCCCTCTACACTCCGAGCACTCTTCTAGATCGTGCGATAAAACAATGAAGAAAGGAGACAGTGCCTTCCTCCATGCAGCTCCCATTCCAGCAGAGGACATAGACGATCAATAACTATAACATGCATTATGTACCGCGATATCTAGTGGAGACAAGCGCTGGCGAGCAGGGCGGGGGGTCAGATGGCGACTGGGGAGTGCGTATGCTGTTTTAGGTGGGTTGATCAGGGACAACCTTCCTGGGGAGGTGACATCTGAGCAGGTTGCTAAATGAGGCAGCAGAGTGAGCCATGGACACGCATGGGTGGCACTGTCACAGGCAGAGGCAGTGGCATAGGGAGGCGTGGAGTGGAATAACACTCTCTTAGAGGAACAGGGAGAGACTCAACAAGCCAGATCGATGTCAGCACATCAGCAAATGCTGCACCACAAAAGCCTTGGGGATGAATGAATGTGAGGATAAAGAGTAAGAATGATAATTCAGAACAGGCCCAGAAACAGCATTATTGTTGAAGCCAATCTTTACGTGTGTGTTATCTTGCAAAATAAGAGCCTCTCCATATGCAAAGTAAACGCTGAGAATGTGGCTATGCACTCCCTCTGCACCAATGCCCGAGACCCAGAAGACAGAAGAGACATGCGTTAAAGGAGATGAACGTCCGTGCTAACGCTGATTGAGTCACACAATCCTCTATGGCCAAGCCAGACCTGCAGGCACATTGATAGGAGGCAGGTTGAGACAGATGATGGCAAAGCAGTCTATTCCTTATTGCTGAGGCGTTCACATATCCAAAGTATGAAATATCTATGCCTTAGAAGATTGCAGAAATTCTGATTTAAAATATCAACTTTTTTTTTTTTTTTATGAAATGGGTCATTTGAAAGGAGAAATTTTCAAATGGAATGAGGGATGTATATTGGTGGGAAAGAGAGATGGCAATCAAAATATCCCTAAGACACAATAGTAAATCTATGCATGCACTCAAGGCAGCTAAGGCTTGTCCAAATATATTTTAATGAGATTTTGTTGATTTGTTCATAATGAGTATAGTTAACCCCCATTTTGCATCACTAATAAACCTTTAGCAAAATATGCTCAAATTTCAGAAAGGATCCAAGCCGAGTGTGGTGAACTTGGATTAAGATATTAGGACACACTTTTAGCATTTACCATGAAAACTCTTGGAGGAAGTTTTTTTATGCACTGTACAGTGTGCATATGCCAGACACATAATCATGTTTGAATTCACGTAGGCAATTCTAACCAATGTGTCATTGACATCATACAGGTAACCTAAGGACTCTTTGAACTTATTAAAGGAATATGCTGAATAAATGACAGACTCATTAGATCTTCATATAACCTGTGATATAGTCAAGGTAGACATACTAAAAACATTTGTGAGAGAGTCTCCATATCCGAAGACATATAATTAAAATGGAAAAGCCCACAGAGCATTTAAAACATGCTGCATAAAAGCAGATAATTTCCAGGCAACCCATTTGAATACTTCCGATTTTATTAGTTTACGAATCAATTGGCCAACCGCCCCCCGCCCCGCCGCCCAAATCAAGTTGCAGAGTACAAAGTGCAGTCCTCATGGTTTTCTGGAAGAAAGCTCAGATCTTAAAATTACTGAATAATACCATTCTAGCCCAAATAAAACAACCAACAACGTACAAAGTTCTTTGGCAATGTCACTGAGTTCCCCATTCCAAATTAAAACCACATTGTCTGGGGTACAGATGCTGATCAAAATAAGATTCCGTCTGCTCACTCAAGCCATCCTCTTCGTACCATAGAAGCACAGTCCGTGGCCAGAGTGCTGCCGAAAACAGTGATTGATACTCCGCTTTGAAGTCAAAAGGTGAAACATTCTAGAGAAATGTTTCTCCAGAAAAACAGCATGGCTAAGACAATTGAGCGCAGCATAACCGCCCCCCCAGAATGTGCTGATTCCTTGACAGCTCGGTCTGAGAGAAGAAAACGGGGTCCTGCACTGCATCTGGAGCAAGGCTCGTCTACGGGGGACATAAATTTGGGAAACGGCTTTCGATAAATAGAAAATGAAAAGCGGACTGCCCTCTTTCACCCCGGAGGAACTGTCATCAAGGAACTCGAGTTGGCAATCGTCTATTATCTAACAGGAAACCATTCATGTCTTAAAAATATTGAACCCATGCGAAAACCTTATGACAGCACGTGCTACACACACATGGGTCTGGAGAGCAAATCCAAACCAGCTTTTTTTTTTTTTT
>NW_024348304.1:3619340-3662558 GCF_902729225.1 Pteropus medius
TTTTTTTCCCTAGTAAGTTCTATGGACAGTGAGTCTAGGACAGTGTTTCCTTTAAAGAGGAAGGTTGGGGCTGTCAGTACCATGAGAGAGAAACAAGCACATGTGCAGTTCACTCGTCTTCATTTATGCAGCTTCAGATCGAGAATCGAATGAGTCTGAGAAATGCTCAGTGGATTTTAAAGAAGCCACAGCAATTATCTATAGTTTTTAGATGGCTTTCTCTCCAAATTAAAGCACAGTTCCTGGCTACTCTGCATTTAATGGCCACCTTCCAATAGAGGTTTGTGGGACATCAGATTAAAAGCATAATTATTCCCCGTCAGTCAGCCTGTAACTGGGCCTTGGGAGCATCCATTCGTTTTTTAATCTGCTCGGCAGAGTGTGCCAAGCCCTGGGGAGAATCAAGTGAATGAAGATGTCTCTTGCCTTCAGAGAGCTTGCAATTTGGGGCGACTAGACACTTTTCCAAAACATTTCAAAATCTGCATAGCTCTGTTTTCAGAGAATTACTTCAATATTTCCAAAGAAAATTCTGTGTGTATTCATGTGTGCTCCGCAATGCAGGCTCCCACATACAATCAACAACTTCCTAAGCTTTATTTATATACTGCACTTTCAAAGTAACAAGATAATGGATTTAGCGAGTTTTAAAGGACATGTTAGGGAATTTTCTAGCTGTGTTGTCGAATTATGTAAGGCTTAGTTAAAATCCTGATATTTGAAAGCTACTGCCCTGAACTATTATCAGCTTTGTCCTAGCAGATACCACTCATTGTGAGGCTGGTTCATCTGGTTTTAGGATTAGATTTTCATAGAATTTGGTATCATCCCCAGTAAGAAGTCTGTGAGGTTTTCCAGATTCACCACACTTTGCTGAGTTTGTAGTAAACAGGGCCGAAGTATAATTTGGGTAAAATTACTGAATAATTATCTCCAGCAAGTTGTCTAGCTATCTCAAAGTTTCATGATCTTCTAATTCCAGTGCTCTTAATTTTCCATTTTTATTTCTCTAGGCCTCTTTCATATTGTTATAGGTTATATGTGTGGCTTTTTCTGCAGAAAGAAGATATTAAAAACTGAAGAAAAAAGGAGTAACTAAATGATTCTTTTTTTTCTCCTGATATTTTTGTTTTTCCAACCATATACCTTTTCCTAATTGTTCTGGTGAAACTGAATAAAATACCAGTGTGTCTTCTTTTTACTGAAAATTACCTTTGGAGTATCCAATATAATTTCATATTACATATTAAGACTATTATTTAAGCAAATTCATATCTCCTAGAAGGTGCTGCATTAAATGACTGGCAAATATATTTTTATAGCCTCTATATTCATCGTGAGTTCATTGAAATGTAGAATCTAATATGGTCAGAGAATAAATGCTATTATTATCATTCATATCACAAAACAAAATGTATCTTTTTATAGTGAACTTTACTACGAACGCATTTTAGAATAACAAGTCATTGCTCTATTTTTTAAATTGTTAGAGAACTGAGCTTTATTTTCTGGCTCTACCGACATTAGTTATAGTTTGTTAAAAGTAGCAAAGGCCAATAACAAAGTAAAATACTGTCATAGTTTTAGTAGTAACTCTCTGAATAATGAATGAATGGAGTGTTCCTGGGTGACCTAAAGTAAGCAAACATTTTCTATATAATATCCAACACTGAAAACATTTTTGAAGCACTTAAAATATTGGCTCTCATGATGTGTCCTAGTAAAGTCTTTTAACTTTTGAGATAACTGAGAATTTTGGAGAGATTTCAAAGACAAGTACAAAAATAATAATTTTAAGGTTCGCTAAGCTCAGATGACCTCTTTTACATTTCTCCTAACATAATTTTTTAAAATATTAATATACAGACAAGACTAGTCAATAAAAGACGTGTAAGACAGCAGCGAATCTAACGGTTTAGATGTGATATCATGTGACGGCAACTCTGACACAGACCCATATTTACATACACCTCGCCAAAGGGAATCATGACCTGTTTTCAGACTGAAGCTACTTCAGTGTTTTTGACAATTTGATACTATTGAGACTGGAGGAAATACTCCAATCTGCTCAAAACAAGGATTTAAAGAGAATAAATTTGCAGCGAGTATACCATGGGTCCCTTAGTTCTGAAAGACTGTCATGGGCCTGGTAGGTGTGGTTGGGGGCCCCTCCCA
Organism: Pteropus medius; assembly: GCF_902729225.1. Taxonomy (NCBI): domain Eukaryota; kingdom Metazoa; phylum Chordata; class Mammalia; order Chiroptera; family Pteropodidae; genus Pteropus; species Pteropus medius. The sequence goes on from NW_024348304.1 coordinate 3,621,516, forward strand.
CAGCGCCTGCTGAGGCTGAGATTTAGAGAAGGAGTCTGTCCCATGCATATGGATTCGATTCTAAAGTACCTTAAAGATTCCTGGCCAAATAGATCCTTCACTCTCAACTACTTAGACGCCGCTAAAAAAGTAATTTTCTTTTTTTTTTTTTTTTTTAATCTGAGAAGATACCTATAAGGTGTTGATGACAGTGACCTATGGCGTCAGGCTTGCGAAAAAGAGTGACGAGGAGGCGATTCACGAGTTAGAGCTACTTCTGCGTATCTTTTTTGAAGAATGCGCACTGGGAGCCATGACCGCAGGCATCGCCACCCTCCCTCACACCCGCTGAACTGTCACTGAGCACACTGTGAAAGCCACAGCATCGAACCACAGACTGACTGAGGGCTGATTAGTCAGCACTCACGCGAGATCGAAATACCTCAGAGATTACATTCCATTATTAATTTGCTTTTGTAATTTAGTTTTTTCAACAGTTGAAATAAATCTTCTCAGCAACTGCACTAAATGAGCCAATATGGTAGTCCTCACACAATTGACCTTACGATATTCCTTTGATATGCAACTGTCAGCCATTACTCTTCGAGCCTGCCATAATACCATCATTGCCATCACGGTCTGTGACCCTGCCTTCGGCATTCAGCGTCATTACTGATCCTTTGGTTTAAAGTGGTAAACTAAAACCTTCCTGCTTCAAACCAGGCTGGACTGTCAGCTCCCTTTATTTCTCCGAGGTCCAGGGCTCTGCCAGCGTTTGGTGCTTACCCTCACCGCTGGCCGCCAACGCATTTCACCCCATCTCCTGACAGCTGCCTAGGCCGCGCTGTCATCCACTCGCTAGACCATTCGAATGCGATGAAATCGTGTCACGGTAAACACATTTTCAGTCCTTAGAGTTGTGCTACATAATGACATCGTCGTGGACCACCAAACGAACAAACACAAACTTCCCTTCATTTTTTTTTAAGACACCAATGAATTGAGTTCCTTCAGAAGCAGGAATCTATGAGAATCAGGGTAGGTACTGGCTAAAAATTTAAAGAAAAATGATCACTATTCTACCAGTTTTGTTTTTATGGTTTTTGTTGGCATTCGCTGGCTCGGAGACTGTGAGGATGTTTTAAAACAACGTCCAAGTCCTAGGTACTATTGGACTAGTGGGCCATATATCCTTCCGATACAAATTCACAAACAGAACAGTATTTGGCAATAAGATTGAGTCCTCTGAAAGCAGATAGTACTCTTCCCAATTTGATTTATAAATATTGAGGATCAAAGACAGCGAGTGACTTTTAATTGCCACAAGGTTGATAGGGCCAGAACTAGGATTCAAACTATGTTCAAACTAGGATTCAAACTATGTTCAAAGCTCGTTCTTTTTCTCTGACTACCTTGAACTTACATATGTCTCTTTGGTTTTCAAAGAGTTTTCAAATGAGTTATCTGATCTGAACATTATGTCACACCTGTGGGGCTGATCACACAAAAGTGATTATCACATTTTACCAAGAAGAGAATATAGACTTAAAGGAACTTGCTCGAAGTTGTAGTTAATAACTGGTGGAGTTAACATTTCTCTCTAAATAGACTTATTAACCCCATGTGGAGTGTTTTCCCCAGCACATTATGACATAACCATATACTATAATAATAAATTATGATATAATAATATAATAAATGGGGAAAGAGTGAAATGCCAGTATGGCATCTTTGACATTAACCAGCAGGCACTTGAGGAACACTGGGCCAGGAATTGTCATGCTAAAAATAACGATGTTGGAATATTAATCTGGCAGCAGATTAGAAACCAATATTAAAGAAGCGATAGAGAAAATACGACATGAAAAAGCTAAAAATAAGAGCAATGTATAGAGAAGATCTTCAGAACATGCGAAGCACATGATGCACATTTCTCTAATTTAATGAATTGATTTTGTGTAGGTCTCACGACTACCAGAAGAAGTAGTAATTTTATTCTCTGATTTGCCTGTGAGGAAATTAAGGGTTAGGGCTTTGGTTGTATAACTGACAGAGGGTAGACCTGGAATTTAGACCCGGGTCTCTCGGAGTTCAGAGTCAGCGTCACTAGTGAGTACATCGATAGCTTTCATGTTCGTCATGGTCCCTTCCCGAGACTGTGCCCGAACTTCTGCCTGCAGTTCTTCACATGGTGTGTCCTTACTGGGTGTTCCCACCATGTGGCCGACATATCTGGCTCTTTCCCGTTTCTTTTTACTTAAGAAGCTGACCCTGAACTAGTGTGAATCTGCCATTATTCCTCTTTACTGCTCCTCTATGTGCATAATCGAAGTGATAACAATAGCTACTCATAGGTGGTGCAAAGATTGAGCGGATTAATTCAGGTAAAATGCCTAGAACATAAGTGCCTCACACATAATCAGAACTCCATCCACAACTAGAAGGATGAAGCTGATCATTTCTCTTCAATCTTTTCATGAGCACGTACAATGATTTTAATCCTAAGGCGGCAGAGCTTGTCATCAGACTAGTAGAATATGATCTGGTCTCTAGTCAAGTGAGTAGAAAGATACTAAACTAATCCTCTAATATGCCTGTTTGTAAGTAGAGGATTTTTACTCCACAGCAGAGGCAAACAAATTTGAAAGATCTTTCTGACATCTTTATGAGCCTCCAAGACAGTTGATATATAAGGTTCTAAGTGGAAAAGCTTAGGGGTTTGCATGTAGACCAGCCTGAGCGACTGTGATGGATCACTACGCCAACGCTCTCCATTAGACTCGAGGTAACGACTTCAAATTTTCAAATATTTCTTGTCGAAGTGTGTTCTTTTCAGAAAGCCACTTCTGGATGCACTGTTTTACCTTCCTAAAGCTGAGGTTTTTCTTGTATTGCGAGAAGATTGTTTTCTTTGCAATTTGCAGCCAGAGAAGTTGCACACCAGGCACAAATGGAAGCCAGTTCCGTTGAATAATGATCTCGAGAGCAGCCAGTATTGCATCTTTCTCAAGTACCAGAGTTATAAATCATCGTATGGTCTCTGGGAGAGGCACTGCTTTTGTGAAGGGAAACCGTGTGTTTAATATGACTGCTCATCAGTTTTTATTGTGAAATAATAGAATACTTAAAGTTTCGAATGAAATAAGTCAGACAGACAAAGGCAAAGAGGGTATGATCTCACTTATATGTGAGTCATAAAAAAAAAAAAAAACCTCATAGAAATCGAGAACAGATTAGTAACTGCCAGAGGCGGGGGTGGGGGTGCGTGGGAGGATGAGAACAGAGGGTTGGAAGTATGAACTTCCAGTCATGGAATGAGTAAGCCCTGGACATGTTAGGCACAGCACGTGATTGCAGTTAACCGCGTGGTATCAGATATTTGAAAGTTACTAAGAGAGTAGATCTTAAAAGTTCTCATTGTAAGAAAAAAAATATCTGTGACTACCCGAGGTAACGGATGTTAACTAAACATTGTGGTAGTCAGTTTGCAAGATATACATAAATCAAATCGTTATGTTGTATACCTTAAACAAATAGAATGTTCTATGTCAATCATATCTCATAAAACTAGAGGAAAAGAAATAATGCAACGCTTAGGTAAAACAAATAAAAACCTACAAATGGATCTTTGCTGAAATGTTTATAAGCCCTTTCCCAGATTAAAAAAATATATATTAAAAATAATTACTCATAAACGTATAAATATTTTACCTTTTCCTTAAAGGATTTTATGTAGACAGTCATCACTCAAAAATACAGCTGTTAATTTAAATTTTAAAACCTGAAAGCACCGATTTTTAAAACATGCTGCCATAAGGTGACATTATTACAACAAAGTAGTGGCGCAGAAAAGTCTCAAGACAGAAAAGTCTCCCTGGTATTCTTTACAATAATTAGGGAAATAACAATGCCTTGGAAAAGGTGATTTTCATTTTCCAAAATGGTTTTCTTCTTACAACATTTCATATTTTACAAATAAGTTCTAAAGAAAAGAAATGTCCTGAACAAAGAGAACATACACTTTCAAGCAAGTCACAAAAATAAAAATTTTAGGGATTAAACACTTTTCACACTGGGTTCAAAAGTGCTTTTTTTGATTTAGTTCTTACTTAAGTGATGTTAAATTATAGTAATGATGCTCACGTTAGCAACTACTATTCGCTAGCCGCATTATCCACGATAACTGGCATTAAATATTAGGTTAGCATTCATTAGCTGGCTGCTGTTGTTTATAGATTAACATTTTTCCTGTTTCTGTGAGTCCTGTGAGTTACTTTGTGAAACTTACTTTCTCTTAAGAGTCATAAGGTATTACACAATGATAATAAACCAACAAAAAGAGCTTTACTTTTCATAGAGCATACTTATTTAGGAAACTGCATTACTAGAAAATCCTGGATTTTCTTGTGTCCAATATCTGTGCTTTGAAAATATACTAACATCATATTCTAACATCCGTGGGAGCTGGGGTTACTAAATACAAAATGGCGTCGATCTTCTACAAATTCTCATGATGCTGTTAAAACGTTGTACTAGAATTCTCTCTCCCTTATTTAGTGGCACGTTTTGCACTCGTTGTGTTGATTTATTTTGTTCTTATTTCCTCCCGAGCATAGTTTAGTGAAAGGATATTTCCAATGATTACAAATACACCTGAAAAGCCCACCTTTGGGGAAGAAAGAAAAACGCTTGTTTCAAATGATGTATGTAAAGCACACTAACATGCCAGAGCATCTCCTGATGAAGCTTCTATCTCGTGTATAAAAGGACTGGCAGGGCTGAGGTGTGCTCCCCGGATGCTACCTACTGAACCCCTCTGCACCCAGCCCAACCTCGTGGGGGCTGGGGCGAGGAGCAAACTCCCGGCTTGATTTCACTGACACGTCACATCTTCCTTTAAGGAGGCGCGTCACCACTGCATCTAGCTGCCCGTGTTCTGAGTGACAGTATCGTCAAACCTCCCAATGACTGGGAGACTTTAACGAAACAGAATCTAGGAAAGCGCAAATGCAGATATACTTAGAATTGTCTCACGGCACCCCATTCTCGCACATGCGAATTCTTTCTTCTAAATCTTTCTGAAGACTGGATAAATCATTGCTCAGTGGAAAAGAGAATAATTTAAGACATCTAATTAGAATTTGCTTCAAAGCAGTAAGTTATATTTTCCTATTTTGGATTTTCTTTGGTAAAAAAATGAAAGCTAAGACAGAAAATGTAGAATATAATTCTTAGTGAATCAAGTTACATAATATGTGGTCTCTAAACGCAAAAGAGAGAAGGTATTTTGAGGTGTAGTCACTGTATTTTTTTTCTTTCTGTTTTTGGCTAATATCGATGACTAGGGTTCTCAGACAAGAAATAAAGCAGACGGAGAGATAGCATGGAGACCAAGATTTGCTGGGGTTTTAAAATAACTTTGTTGGCTATGATGTGATATCAATTAAAACATCAATAAATTTTACTCTTTTTATGAGTTTAAAGACAGGAAACATTTCTCACAGGTATTGGGAGCAAGCCCCTGGGGCCAGTCCTGACTTCAGCCACAGTTGGTTGCCAGCCCCATTTCTTCGACTTGGAGCGAGTCTTGATTGCTTTGGGTGATGAATTTGTAGGCTCTGTGGATGACTTCATAGTTGGAGCAATGTCTTCCTGCTCTGACTGTGCTTTGGTATTTAGTAAACTGTAAGCTGTTCTTCAAATATTGCCAATGACTATAGAGGAGCCCACTCCTAGCATTAAAATATGGGTTTAATATACAGATTTTGTATCACTATCTCTTTATTTGCAATTATAGGGTAGCCACATCACTGTCCCTATTTCTAAAATTTTTCTGCCCATTAATACATGATACATACATTTATTTATATATTTATCCATGCTTTTATCCACGTTATTGATTAAAACTTCAAAACAGGAAGTGAACTGATTCTCATTACAACCTTTTGATATGGACAGATAAGTCTTAGACCAGACCTACAAGCAGAAGATAATAAGAGTACTTATCATTTTTGGAAGATACTTGAGTGATAATATCAGGTTCTTCTGACTTTTAGCCAATCTGGGAAACATGTAAATACATGGTAACATATTTTATAATCGGTTGCAATAGTTCCTCACTTTTCTGAGTCTTTCTGAAAGTCTCAAGAACTTAGTTTCAGGACTGGGGAGAAGTTTTAGAAATTGTTTTTATGGAAATAATTATGGGATTGATGTATTACCATCAAAAATTCTGCTGTACCATCTTGCAGAATTTACCCTGTAGGAATGATTTATTTCTCATCTTATTGACATCGGGCTGTGTGATTTCCTTTTGCCAATTAAATATGAGGGGAAACAATGAGTGACACTTCCAAGCAAATGTTGTAAAAGCATCTTTGGGATCCACCATCCGCCAGAACAGCCTACAGGAGATGGAGGCCGCGCCTCCCACCCAGGGACTGGCATCCTGAGCATACAGGGCAGAAGTGCCCTGAGCATCGCTGAGGGTGAGAAAGAAGCCTTTCTTGCTACCGGCCACTGAAATGTGGGGTGATCTGTGGCTGTAGCATAGTCGATCGAAAGCTTATTGATCTAGATCAGCTCATAAAACAAAGACTTGAATAGTTCTGATCTTCAAGTTCAATAATGTAAGATGTTCTTAGAACTAAATTGCAATGGAGATGACATGTGGTATAAAAATCGCAGAATAACCTTTTACACTCTTTTATTCCTTATATCAGACTATTTCACTCAAATATCTTGGCATATAAGCAATGTAAATGCATTAAGATAGAAAGTCATAACTCTACTGTTATCTCCCAATAGATGAGAGCAAATGAGAGCTAATTTGCCGATATTTTTCAGAGGTACACTTAGCCATCTGTTGATTGAATTATTAATACTCTCCCTGACTCCATGCATCGTTGTTGCTTTTCCTTTGGTAACAATTAAGAAGCACCAGGCTGTAGATTCTTTCTTCCTGTAATATAAGTTTAATTTATTCTCTCTCATTAAAAATCGCATTATAGAGGAACACATTAAAATATTCAACAGAGGGTAATTAGCTGCCTGTGTTGTATATGTAGTAATAACGCTTGAAACGACTCCTAAATTTAGCGAGTTCACTCAGGATGGTTGTCTGAAGTTTACGCTTAATTCAGACAAAGCAAGCGACTTACGGTCCCCTGCAGACATTTCTGCTTCCTCCTGACTCTCGTACTGCTCAGTCTTCTAATCAATAAGAGGATTGAAATTACAGCATTTTCTTTGGATGACATGTAAATTTCCCCAGTGGCTCTCCCTGAAGGGAAGGACAATCGGCAACGCTCCAGAAATCTTAACAGATATCGCGGTTTCGAAAAAATAAATGAAAAATTGGTAATTAATTTTGTTATTTAAAAAGTCAGAGACATGAAGACATTAAAAACCAAAAGGCTCAAAAGAAAACTTCCCAAAATGGTGCCTTCGAAATATTTTGATTAACTAGTCTCTGCTTACCTTTTTTTAAAAAAAGGGAGTATTTGGAGTAAAAGACAATTTTCATCCCGGTGCTGGCTGATTCTCGCCTCCCCCGCCCCCAATTTAGTGGCAAACTGATCTCGTTTCCAAGACACAGATATAATCTGAGCCAGCTGAAGTTGTGTAGTTTGGTAGCAAACCAGATAATTTTTAAATGCACAGTTGTACATTTGATATGATCTTTAACTAAACTGGGTTTCTTGTAGAGAGATGTAATCTTTTCCTCTAAACAATTTACAAAGGCCAAGAGTTCCTGAGAAAAAAAGAAACGAAGGTGGAAGAAAAGCTGACATTTTGCACCACACTGATGGAGCAGAGGAAAAACGAGAACAAAACCGAAAATCTTTAGACGTTCTGCATCCCAGGAGATAACCATTGCTAGTCTTAAGTGCTCAGCAGAAATTTTTCCAATACGATTTTCTGGTGATGAGTATTTTTAATGATTAAATAGTTCTCTGTGTTCCTGTGACTTGCAATAAGCTACTCAAAGAAAATGTTTGATCACTGTCTATTATCATTTCCCTTCGTAGGTAGAAAAGTCTGGATTTAAGTTTTTTTTGTTGTTTTATTTCGTATTTTTATTATTTTTTGTTTTATAGTCATTTTCCCTTATCAAGAAGTCAGTATAAGTCTTCATGAACTCTTCATAAAATATATCTTAAAGATTATATTATCTTATTTTTAGGTAAGATGTTTCTATAAACTTTGCTTTTGTAAAATTAGATCAAACTATAAGAGGGTCTGGGATTTTAAAGTAATTTTGCAAGAGTTTCCATAAATAATCCTGAAGAAAATGACCCCTCATTTTTAGTTCATAAGAAATACTGCAGTATGACTTTAATAAATATAAAAGTTTTTAAAGCCAGAGGAAAACAGTATTTTTTCATAAAAATTTAAGCTCATATAAGTATTCCTTTCAAAATAGTCCATATTTTTCAAACATCATTGTGAAAGAGAAAAATCCTACACTTTTGAACCTGGCATAAGTATTACTCATCAAATAAAATAATATAGCCTATGTTCATACATTGATTAAAATATATACATAAATATTAAAATCCTTTCTTCACACATACAAAGTATAGTTTACATTTTAAAAACAACCATATGAATCTTTAAAATCATAGTTTAAAAAACAACAGCAATATAAATTACATGTCAAGGTATTTAAATGTGGCTCTTCTTAATGCATTACACAGAAAATAACAGCCTACGCATTTTCATATAGGTACTCATATGTGGATAGGTGAAAATACACTTTGTAAAATTAGACAAGCTCAAACTCATCGCCTCTGATAGTGATAGCATATGCTAGAGTGCTTCTAAGAAGAATTTCGTATGAAAATTGATAAAGAAAGCCAATATTTTGTCTGCTGGAGCCAACAGAAAGTTATTTGATGAGCTAGAACAAGACTGCAGGAGTGGGGACAGAGAAGACCCCGACGTAAGTTGGACAGTAGGTCATCAAGCCAGCTCAGCTCAGTCTGCAGCATCTCTAACAACATGAAGTAATTCCTCTGTAATATTTTCCCTCGTCAAAGTTATGTCTGATGGAAAAAATGACCGTTTGATTGCTCAGCGCTTGGTGATATCACGGTTCGCGGGATGGCTGGGTTGCTTGCGTTTGTCGTGATCAGGGACTTAACCAGCACTTTTGAAGAAAGGCGCGTGATGCGTCCGCAGTGCTGGCATCCGTCCCTTTCCGTAGGCCTTCGGCGAAGGGCCTTCTGTTCGAAAACAGAGCCAGGAGAATGAAAGAAGAGAAAGCTCCCAGGGTGTCGTAGACCCTGGGTACTTAGTCGTTTCCTGTGTTTCTACTGGATCCTCTGAGAAACAGGAAGCATCACACCCCCGAACCAGTTCTTCAGAAGAGCGTTTACCCTCGGACGTTCTGACACCACCGCTCAGTTTAACACATTTCCAAGTGGTGCCTTCTTTACGAAGGAGACAAAGGTGAAGATGAGATGAGGCTCTCGTTCATACCTCCCAGAGTCCAGAGATGCTGCATATCCACAAGTTTAGGGGCTTAAAACGCCACACGTTTATTACGTTTCTGGAGGTCAGAAATCCAACATTGGTTTCACTGGGCTAAAATCAAGGTGAACAGGCCACTCCCCTTCTGGAGGATATGACGGAGAATTCGTTTCCTTGTCTGGTCCAGCTGCCGCAGGCCTTTTGCATGCCTGGCTTGTGGGCCTTTCCTCCATGTCCGAAGCCGGCATCACGGCATCATCCTCTTCTTTGATTTCGGATGCCATCCTTACGCTTCTCTCTCTGTCTCTGGCCCTCCTGCCTGCCTCTTCTCAAGATATGCGTGATTATGTGGGGACCAACTGGGTCATCTAGGATGATCTTCGATCACCTTTGCAAAGTGCCTATTACAGGTAAGGTAATATACTCACAGGTTCGGGAGTAAGGTGTGTGGGCATTTGGGGCACCATTGTTGGGCTCACTGCAGGGACCAGTGATCTGAGATTGAGGAGTGAACATTGGTACAAGCAGAGGTTGACGAACTAGGAAGACATCTGTTCTTCTAAGTCGTGCAGGCTCCTGTATAAAGTTTGAATTTATTATTAACACCAGGACGAATCTTTGACTTTTTCTTTTTTTACAGAAAGAAATCTGTATGACCTAATTTATCTCAATTGTTCCGTGAACAATGGTTGGAGTGGAGCAAGATTAAGAATAAAGATTTGTTTTCTACATTTTCACATACTCTTTTGGAAAATTAAACAAGTAACAATTAGGCTGGTGTTTGTGAGATAAAATGCTTTTACTAACTTAGCTCACTGTAAAAGGGAACATTGATTTTTAGCCTCTATATTAGAAAAGTCATTAATTGTGAAATTTGGGAAATTAAAGTCATACTACACGTTAGATTTCACATGAGTTTAGAGTTCAGCTGTAAACTCCCAGAAAATGCATGGGTTGCCGCACACAATTAATTGAAAAAAAAAAAAAATAGTTTCAACATTATGTAACTAAAACTCATTAATTTAAGATACAACAGTGACAGCAACGGTACTTCATCATAATTTAAATCACTTCCCTAATTGGAATAAGATTGTTCCAGTACCATTACTTAATCGATACTCATAACATTTTGAAACGCCCTCCTAACAAATCTTCGATTGGTTTTGTAGAAGAAATACAGACCTACTTCAGGTTGACGACTTGAAACGTTGAGGTCACATAATTTCCTTGTGGGATGCAATCGGAAAGCGCTTTGTCTGAGACTGGGCGACCCGACGAGTCCTTGGCTTTGCTCATGAGTTTTGAATCTAGATCTTGTGAGCAGCAGTGGCAATAGTTCCGAAGGATACCGTGTGGCACGCTTGATGTGGCTGCTGTCATTTCCAAGAGGAATGCTCCCCACACTGTGACAGGTCTCTCCCTGGCAGCTCTGCCACCAAGGGGGTTCTCCCAGGAGAAGTTACAGTCTCTTCTAGGGTCACCTCGTGTTGACTACGTTGACTGATTGCTCACTTCTGCCAGTCTAGAAACTTTGTTAACCTACTTAATATCCCGAAGTGCAGGTTCCTCTGATTTTTCAGTTCCAATCTCATGTGTTTTAAAAATGATTTTGTAAACCTCCCTGAACCTTAAGGGAAATCCGATGGCACTCAGGAATCTAATCCCTGCCCCCCATACACACACATCAACTGTCTTTTTTAACTGCTTCTAACGTATCTCTGTTGACGGTGTGAAGGCTGATTGTCGACCAATTCTTGAAAGAAAATAAAAACTCGGTGGCTTTAAAACAGGTTTACACCACCAACACTGAGAAAACTGAAGAAAACTCAAGGTGGGTCCTGCCATGGAACTCGAGTGTGTCCTTAAGCTTCCTGAGTGCCACACATCTGTCCTCTCAAAGGTCTTACCGAGCTCTTCGGCTGGCTGCCACAGATTTAAGGGTCGTGGCGACCGAGTTCCTTTGCCCTTTGTGATGCATCTGAGGCTGTAAAAACTCAGCTCCTCGGTGCACGTGACCTGGTTAATGTGGCGATTCCATCCCAAACGCGCGTCCATCTACGTGTTACACCTACGTCAGGAGTCGGTGCGCAGGAGATGGTGCTTAGAAATAACTGTCATTACGAAAGGAAGGCTGGGCATGGCAGAAGCCATCATCGTTAGGTCAGGATGCTTTTTCCTTTAATCAGCTTTTAAGAAAATCAGAACGATTCAGAAAAAGGTCAACTGGGGCAAGTTTTTTGACACCTTCCAATTTCGACAAGTATTAAGCCCATGAATGCAATTTCTTTTTACCTCTCAACAAACTTTAAGGGGCTCTCACAGAAAAAGGGAGCTGAGGAATGAATAAGGCAGCTTCTCTTGGTAACCAGTCTTAGCGATTCAATGGTCTGGCTCCAAACCACCCAGCTCATTGTTTTTTTTACCCACAGTGTGAAAGGAAAATCATCTGTGTGCCAACTCCACATCATATAAAAACCCTAACAATGTGTTGAGTGTGACTTGAGAGCCCATAATGCATTTTTCATGAAGGTAAGGAAAATCCATTAAGGAGATTAATGCGTGTTTGAAGAGCTACCTCTCTACAGCCAGAAATGTTTGTTCTGTTAATTGTGGTTTGCTGAATCGCTGCCATGGCCCCCACGGCTGGTGATGGCCCCGCTGTTTGTGCCCTTCTGTCTTCTGCAGATGGGTCACTTACGAATAACGTAAACGATGACTTCTTAAAGAGAACTATCGACTTGCTGCTCTCCTTCCTTGTTGCTAATTATTATAGTTAAAGGTTAAGAAAAAGACTGTTCTAGGATGAATAATTTCTTCAGAAATATTCACGTCGTGGAAAGCTGTTTTTATTCACGCCCGGCTAATGTTCATTTGCTGCCGCTCTGCTAGAATTTCTAGGAAGAAAGCTGTAATGCCTGTGACGTATTATTTCATTAATTGGCAACACTGGGGAGTAAGCCATTTTGATAATCTTGTTGAAGGATAAAATTGACTTGAACCTTCTAGTTACGGATTTTGAAATAATAAAATGGACCTTTTGTATATAATTTAAAGATCCACTATACATAACTTAAGTCACACAAGCTCATTACAGCCTGGAAGCTGTGGGTAGATGGCATGGTTTTAGCTTTACACCACGTGGTAGCTCAGCCGTTTATTTACATCGGCGGTGAGTCTCAACTTCGCCCACTGGAATCACTTGAAACACTTAATAGTATAAATGCCTGGGTCCTCCCCCTGGCGTTCCCCACCTAACCCGTCTGGAGGTATGCGTGAGGACAAGTTGCTCTCCACGTGCTCCAGATGATTCTGACACCGGCCCGAGCTGAGGACATTCGAGAGGAAAAGTAAAACATCTAAAGGCGGTGTGGAGGAGATGGGCTGGAAATGGGCAGGAGGAACAGAAGGAAGCAGATTCTATTCTTTCTCCCCAACTGTTCCCACCATCCAGCTTGGCTGCATATTTCCTACTTCAGGTTCTTCCGACTGTGAGGCCCGACTGTTGAGTGTTGTCGTTAACCAGAACGTAAAGTACCTGAGACACGGGGGTCTCGTTTTCTGGAGCTGCTTCAGTCTGCAGGTGCGGCTGCTGCATGTGTTCGTGCACGGTGTTTACTGCAGGACGCCCGCCTGGAGCGGGGACCTGACCTGTGCTCCCCGCGGCAGGCTACCTGCTGGTGCAGGCCTTCTCCGCCCAGAGTAAGGCGACCCTTTTCTAACTCATACGAAGGTGCTGCGCAGGACAGTGGGAGGCCCGGAAGAAAGGAAAGAATTGTGCTGTAGATCAGCTACTGGGTGACCACAGAAGGCGACCCTGCTCCAACCCACTGCTCTGTTCTCAGACAGAGGAGGAGCCTCGAGGCCAACAGCAGCCCCGGCCTGGTCCTGGGCCCCCACACCCGCATCGCAGCCACCACTGAACTCCAGGGCCGGCATGGGATGAGCAAGAACCATGCCACCACGGCAAGAACCATGCCACCACATACTCTCCGGCTCTGCCGTGACAGCAGAAGCTGGCGCTCGATCTTCTGGTGTGGCGGTCCCTCTGTAACCATCACCCTGTTTTACATAAGCAGTAAATCCCATGCTGAAGGGATCGGTGTTTGAGATGGCTACTTTTGCTTTGGGTAGAGTCATGAAGAAGGAAAGTGATCCTCCAGGCTCTTAAGGGGAAGGATTGGGTTACGTCCGTACATCAGGGTGGTAGTTATGAAAGACAGATCACATGCCTCGCACTCGAACTCACGGTACGAGCGCACGTTTATTTTATTAGGATTCCTGGATGCTCCGACCCAGCTATGTTTGAGACACAGAAAAATGAGAGAGCTAGCCCGGCCAGATGATTACGATGGGATCTAGAATCAGATCGAGCGCCATTTTAATTCTGGATGGCCTGGAGGGATTCACCCAACTCTCCCCCTCTAGTTTTCTCAGTTAAGTGAAGAGGCTGATGATGAGGGAAACTACTGCATGTGGCTCTGAGGGCAAGTGAGATAGTCGGGTGGAAAGCTGAGCTCAGAGCCTGGCACGCTGTAAATGGCTAACAAGAATCCGTTATTCCGCTTTTTGTCCATCGGTTCTCAATCTAAGCTTAACAAAAGTATAAACACCTTAACATTAATTCTTCGCCAACATGTCACAAAATGCTTCATAACGGTCCTCATGACAAAGTAGCCTTCCACTGAGGAAGCTCTTCCTTTTAAAAAAGATTTAGTTAAATAATATCATAAGCTTGGAAAGGGACAGTTTCTAAAATATTGGCAGGGGGCCTGGAATTTTTAAAAATAATAACGCTTATCGCCCTTTCAATCATCTGAACCACTCCAGTCACTGCCAAAACACTTCTTTGTTACCATAGAGACCTATAGAGATATTCACGTATTCAATAACAAACATTACTCAATAAGAATAGAATTGAGGACGAGACACTCCTGTTTCAATTCCTGAATTAGATTTAATTTTGCCAGAAAATGGGCACGAAAGAGAGGAAAACATGGAGGAGGGTGCAAGTTGAATTATAAAGCAAATTTCGGTCCTTGAAATATAGTATAATCGGTACATTGAATAAGTGGGACTCATTGGGTGGTATCAGAAATTATATTTTCTTCTCCGATAGACATTTTCTGAAGGATAATTCTTGTCGACCTTTCTGAATACAAGTAAGAGATTTTTTTCTAGATGCTCTCAGATAATAAAATACCCTCTGGTGATTCTAATCCTCCAACTAATCTTAACGTACAATATACTTTTATTATTTTACCCTGTTTATCTCCCCCTCCTCTTTCTCCTTTTTAAACAAAAGTAACAAGAGCAACTCAAGTAAAACTTTCTGTGTCTCAGACAAAGTGTCCAGGTCCACGTGGTACCCCTGAAATTTGGCTAAGCGTAACCCCCGAGCACTCTAAGTGTTCCATTATGATGAATATCCTGAGGGTGAAACCAAAAATCGAACATTGTAAATTTCCGCCGAAGCTTCAGAAAAATCGATTCCTCTGAAACCATCCTACCAGCGCTAGCGTTTATCGGCTCTCATTTTCTGAAGGAGCTCTCGGCCAGTGTTGCAAAAGTTGCCATGGGTAATTCCCATTTCGAGAACAGTGAAAAGGCATTTTGTTCTTTTTAAGAATCTAAGAAATGTTTTTGTTCAACTGAACTATTATTCTGTTCTTTCTTTGCAAACTCAAGCAGCGACACCTCCCACCTGTCGGAGTTATATATACACCAACAAGGGGTTTAATCATTTCCCAGGCTGTGTGGCGGGCACAGGCCCCTCCTACGATGTGGCGAGAATCACATGTGCGTGAGGAAGAGACTCATTAACTCTATGGCAAGTCTGGGGGGGTCAAAGTATCTATTTTGCGAAGGGTTGGAAAAGGTTATGTAACTCTCATTTGAATCAATTTTTCCGAAATGTTAAAGTAGGCATGTTTTCTTTTGAAAAGGACACGGGGTGGGGGTGGGGGGGGTGGGAAGCAGTAGAGATAAATCGTCGAATCCTCTCAAAAACACTTACAGGCAGACATTTGGGAATACAGAATGTTATGTGCAGATTTTCGAGGGCTTAAAGCTTTTCAAATAAATGTATGCACCATTAGCATTCGCTCAGCTCGAAAGGCTTTGATCTTTCTTTGAAAGAATCTCAGGGAAAAAAAAAAGAAGGGAGAGAAAGAAAGGAAGGAGAAAGCAGAGCTGTCAGCAGGTTGAATGCTGCCAATTATTACACCGCTTAGAAAGAGCTAATTAAGCACAACTGCCTCCAAGAAGAATCATTTTTACTCCTTTTGTGCTCTCTTTTTACGAGTAGTGTAAAGAAACGCGATTATTGATCGGACCCACGTTGCGAGCTGCCTTGGAATATCTCAACAACAGTGGGGCCGGGCCTTCCGTTTCCTCCAGTCCAGTTCACGTGGTGATTCTGGTCGAGGTGTTCTGTCCTCATCCTTGAGCCTTATGCTCAGTTTTAACACTTTGCAAAGGAAACGTAAGATTTTTGAATTTCTACCCGCATCTCCAGTTCTCTTTCTGTACCAGGACATAAATTTAATCTATTTGTTAATATTTCTAGCAATCGATCATTATTGGCCAGCCCGGCCATATACTCAAGACCCACAAATCATTCTAAATGGGTTCTTCCCTCTGGCCTCTCATACCTTCAGTCAGTCATCAAGGATTGTGTATGATTATTTTCCTAAACATCTCTGCGATGGTTTCCTGCCTGTTTCTCCTCCTGCTCACCTGTTCAGACCCTCATTCCCCGTCTTGGGCATTATTGAAATTTGCTCTCGATTGCTGGTTCCCTGCTCATTTTCGAAGTCCCTCCTCAACAATTCCTTTTTCACTGGAACCTAAATAATAAGTCTTGAAGTTGATTAGGGTAAATCCTCCCAATTAAAAAAATATATATGTGTCTTTCTTGGTTGTTCTTAGTACTTCGCTATACATTTTTCGATCGGCTTATCAAGTTTGCATTGGGATGCATGGATTATCTAAGCATGGGGAGTGACGCCTTTACATTACTGAGTCTTGTGAAAGATGACTATGTTGTAGCTCTCCTTTTTTTTAGATCTTTTAACATTTCTATTAATAACATTTCATTCTCTCGTGTAGAGCTGTGAGAGGTCTTCCACGTCTTCTATTACATTAATTCCTACTCGAGATATTTCAAAATTATTGTAAAGGTATATGTAAATAGATATTTCATTTTCTAAATATTCATCAATTATATTTAGAAATACAATAAATCCTTTATATTGAGCCAAGTTTTACAAATATCATGTTAATTCTAATTTATTGGTAGACTTTCAAATTTTCAAGGCACACTTCTATAAAATCTTAAAATAATGATACTTTTACTTTTTTCTTCCAGTTATATAAATTTTATTTCTTTTTCTTGCCATACTGCACTGGCAAGAACATTTGTTTCATATGTGAATGGGGGAAAGGGTGACAGATGACATGCTTGTCTTTCTGCTCTTCTCAAAGGAAACGTTTTTACCATTACATGTGATGCATAAAAAATGTTTTCAACAACTTTATCATAGAAAAAGAAGTTTCTGTGTATTATTTTTGTAACTTTTTCTTTATCATGAACGGTTGTTGAATTTATCAAAACTTTTTTTTAATTGCACGACTTTCTCTTCTGTCATCTTAGTGTAATTAATTTCTTTCTTTTTTAAATTTTAAAATCAACTTGTTTTTCTAAAATAAATCCCCAAAAGTCAAACAATAGTATCCTTTCAAAATAATTACTGGGTTTGATTTTATACATTTGTCTAAATTGTTTGCATCCAATTAATGAATGGAATGCTGTGTCAACATTTTTTATACTATTTTTCATGTTTTGCTGTGAAAACCTGGCTTCATAAACATGACCCGGGGACTGTTCTTCTTTTTCTATTGTCTGAAAGAGTTTGGGGAAAAAGACGGCATTATTTACTTTTTTAAGATTTTAGTAGCAAATTTTGATGAAGTTATTTAAGCACATAGTTCTCTTTGTGAATAGCTATTAATAATGCATTCAAATATTTTAATTTCAACGGGAATATTCATATTTTCATTTTTATTTTATCAACATGAGTGTAGTTTTGTTTCTAAATCTGCAAACTGACTTGCATAAGATTATCTATGTTATTATAATTATATTTTATGTATTACATATAATGTATATATCGATGATATTATAATGTAATAATTATTATGAGAACATATTATCGTTTCGTTGTCAGGCTGATCTGCAGTGCTCTCTCCCATCACTGGCATTTGTTACTTGCATCTTTCTCCTTTATACTTTTAACAGTTTTTTAGGTGTTTGACATTTTTGAAATCTTTTCATAAAACAACTTTGCCTTTATCAATTACTTTAGTAAATGATTGTTTTCTATTTCGCTGACTCCCGTTCTTATTTTCATTATAGTTTTTCTTTCACTTTTTATGAATTTCAATTGCTGTTAGTTTATTTCTAAATTTTGAATTGACTTTTATGGTTTCTTCTTTCCTAGTACACATATATAAGACAATAATTCTCCTTAAGCATGATGAAAATGTGGATTCAAAGCATTTTATGTCCTATTATTATCTGTTTATGAATAATTTCCAGTATCGACTGATTTCTTATCTGATTTTTGAGTTATTTAGGGAGCTGTTGTCATATTGGAGAACATATCGTATTTTTGTAGTTAATTTTTCCTTCTGATTTCTTGCTTCATTATATTGTCAGGTTAAATCCATACGATTACGATTTTGAAATTTACTGAAATGAGCTTTAGAACTGGCTCATGGTCATTGTTTTGCTTATGTTTTAAATGTGCTTGAAAATATGCATATTGCAATTGGGGGAATTAAGGTCCTTTATATGTTAATTAGTTCAAGTTTGCAAGAGAGGAATTATTGCAACAATCCATGGAAAGGGGATGCTGGCCTGAACCAGCACATTACTGGAGGAGGGCGGGGGGAGTGATTGGATTCTAGTAGGGTTTTCTGCTTTAAATCAAAAGGCCCCAAACTGAATTTCTCATGTCTCCCACTCCTTTCCCTCCTGATAACCCCCTTAATCATCTTTCCCCTCTCCGAAAATGAGGACTCCATTCTTTTCATTGTTTCGTTCAAATATCTGAATCACCCTTGACTGCTCTCTTTCTCTATCACCTTGTATCACACTCATACGGGTGCATCACATCTGTCTATGCTTAAAGCATCCCCTTCTGCCCACTGTCCTCCCACCTCCTGAGTCTAAGCTGCCATTATGTTTTTGCCTACATTATTAAAAAAACATCCGAATGGGTCTCCCTTCTTCCATGCTTCCCTCTTAAATTAAAAACAAAAAACAAAAAACAAAAAACAGAGAAATGAGAGAGAGAGAGAGCCATTGAGACACATCAGGTTGCATCAGCCCCTTCCTCAAAACCCTGCATCCCACCTCACTAGGGACGGGCTCCAAGCCACCACGTGATCTGCCCATCGCCTCTCGTACCTGGACCCCTCTCTTTCCACTTTCACTGCTCCGGGCTCTTACCGTTTCCTGACTAGTCTAGGCACATCCCATCTTAGTCTTTGGTATTTCTTTCTCTGCTTGAAATATTCTGTCCAAAAAAATTCACGAGACTGGATCTTCTCGCATCCTTCAGGTCTTTACTCAGATGATCTCCGTGCTTTCTCCACTGGCCACCGAATCTAAAACGCCACACCTCCACCGCCACATGCACACGCAGCTTTCTCCCTCCTCGGCTTTTCTTCTTAGCATCTGTCACTATCATTACTTAAGACAGTATGCGTTTTGCTTAGTGAGACTGTTTGTTGTCTGCATCCTGTGTTGGAATCTAGAATCCATCAGGCCAAGGATTTTTTTTTTTTTTTTTTTTATGAACTGCTGTCTCCTCAACATCTAGAACAGTGTCTGACCTATAATAGATGTTCAATAAATATTTGTTAAATAATGAACAAGTTAAGAATGATGGATCCAACTTCCTACAATAAATGCAGACAACTGTTGATATAAATCATATCCTCTTACTGTTAAAAAGAAATGTTCTGTTTTTCAGTTTAGGGGAGAGAATTGGGAAATTAAAAAAGAAAAAATATGTACGTATAGGGATATACGACAGAAAAAGAATTCAATTAAGTCCATATTTATCGAATACTTTTGGTTTTGGTTTTTTGATTTGAGGTGACAGATATGAGAATTAATAAGCTACACTTCTTTGCACAAGTGGTTTAGAATTTACATATTTTTCAGCTACTATTTTGTGGGCATTTCATTCATTCTAGGAATGGAGCTATTTCGGTTACTTACAAAATCCCATTTCATAGTCTCAATAGTATCTTGTGCACCGAAAAGCATAGGCTTGAGCTGCATCTACATCACTCTCTAGTTTTGTGAATTTGGGCATATTACTTACATTCTTAGATCTCATTTATCTCATTTGAACAATAAAACAGTTATTGAGCATAGTCATTGCATTAACACATGGAAACTGCTGAGCATAGTGGTTCTGAAATAACAAACTATTTTTTAATTATATTAATATTTTACATCTATTCTCTATTATTTAATTTTATTATTCACAGTCTTTCAAACTAAGCAGTTTCTGAAGACAACTGTAATATAAATACATAATT
Source organism: Pteropus medius (assembly GCF_902729225.1). Classification (NCBI taxonomy): domain Eukaryota; kingdom Metazoa; phylum Chordata; class Mammalia; order Chiroptera; family Pteropodidae; genus Pteropus; species Pteropus medius. The sequence goes on from NW_024348304.1 coordinate 3,641,583, forward strand.
AGAAGATGACATTATTGAAAACAGACAAAATTACGCAGTTTTGGCAACAATGTACAGAAACACCACTATTACTGGCAAGGATATTTTTTTGCTACTATACTTCGGGGAAAAAAAATTGACCACAGCTATCAAGAGGCTTAAAATTGTAGAACATATATACAGGGGTCAAATAAAGTCTAAGAATAAAGTGTTTGTTCAGAAAAAAATTCAAAATCAATTTAATTACATAAACTGAGACTAATTTGAGAAATAGTTTTAATATCTGACTGACAGCTATGAACTTGATCTGCTAGATTATTAAAATGTTTTGCTAGTGTTATTAAAAATTTTTAAAGGTTTATTTTCCAAAGACTATGTAATTTATATTGGAATAGAAGGACAATGGAAGACGATAAAGTCTATTAAGAATTTATAACAACTGCCCAAGTCTTTAGTGAAATGGTATTGAGTTACTAATAATAAAAATGTTTAAAAGTGAAAAAATGAAAAATATAATAAAGGAATTGACAAAAATTCTAGATTTTTCTTTTACTTTTTAAATTTCAATAACTTTGACTTAAAATATTAAACCTCTTCAACTTTTTCCTCTACTGAAATTTTGAGTCATTTTTAACCACAAAAGATTAGAGAGATCAATGTCTTTTTACTTAAGGGCTTATAATCAAAACAGCAACAATAACAAAAATCCCATAGATCATTCAGAAAATTTCACTAAACTTCAATGTAAATTTAAAAAGTAAAAAGAAAAAAAAATGGAAATAGAATAATGTTATATGGAAAGTCAGTTGAATCAAATCCATTAATTTGATTTTGAGAGAGTAAATTAAATTATTGAGTTCACTAATTTAATCCAGAAATGGCTTTCCCTGTCATAAAGAAATCATTCTCCTTTTCGATTAGCATAAACGTTTCCTATAAATTCATGTGCTCTTAATATTATGTGTGCAAAAATTTTATAATGTTCAACATATTTTGAAATTTTACTTTTAATTGATGTGTATCGCCAGTAGCAAGTAATTAAATGTAAAATGAACTTTTGTTTGGGATACTGGTGATTCCTTATTATGAATGGAAAATTTTAACAGAAGCTTATTCTTTCTTATAAGTTTCTTCATTCCAATTTTTCAGTTTAATCAAACACAGATGGTTTGAACAAGACTAAAATGTTTATCTTTTTTCTTTGGTGTTTATTAGAATCTAAACCAATTGCTTATCAGTTGAGAGTCTTTCTTTAAAGTATGTATTTGAATAATAAACTATTATAACATAATAGAGAGAGATGGATGTTTACACCTAAACTGAATGATATATAATTTTCATGGTCATCGTTTTTCCTGTCTTGGCTTTTTTCCAGTTTCCATACACTTCATTAGTCCTCTATGAATTGTCCAACATGACAGTTATTTGATTTAACCAATTCAAAGGCATCCTACTGAGTAAGTAATCAAGGCCTGCTGATTCAACATTACACTGTGGGGAATAACTGTTTCAAACTAGATTATCTCTCAGTATATAATAAAAAACACTTGGATTTGAAAGTTAGCAAAAACCTTACAATTTTTCAACTGCTGCTTCCAACTAGGTAAAAATTTTCCACTTATGTTTAAAATCCTAAACTCTAACAACTTGCTTAGGAGACAAATAAATATCCTCTATTCATTTTATATTTTAAAATTTTACACAACTTGAACTTTTTTTCAGGAAAAGCCTTCTTAGGTAATTTATCCAACGACTGTTAAACCTTGAAACAATACCGATATTTAACAATTGTCTTCTGAATTAAATTAGATTTTGTTGCTGTCGTTTGTCTTATTTTGTTTTGCTTCGCTTTTGTTCTGTTTTGTTTTGTTTTTACTTGAGGTTCTGGGCACTATTCCACAGTTCTAGCGAAGACGTAAAAGTTGAGATATTTCCAAAGCAACAACTCTATGCACATTATCCTTTTTCTTTGAAACCAGAGAAGATGTACAAATGATTGACACATGAATGTATCGTCTATCTACTCAAACCACATTTTTAAAAAAACAATTATAAAATGTCATGGAACTGTCCTTTCCTTTTGCATCAGCTAGTATTTAGTTCATGATATACAATTACAGCCTTGAGTTCGCTGCCTGTGTGATTCTCTGGCCTCTTAAGCTGTCATTCAAGTCACCGTTCATCGTCTTTCTTTCCCTTTATCAGTAGGAAGAGAATTTAAGAGTATTACTGAAGGAGCACCAATTCCTCCTTTTAGAGTCTGGCTCAGTCTGGAAACTGCTCTTCCAGTTGTAAAATGAATTATATCTAAATTGTATACAGAAATTCAAAGTGTCAAAATTAGAGAAGACTTTTTAAGAACTGCAAAATAGGAGAGCTTACTCTACTGAGAATCGCAACGATTTATAAAGTAATGCAAATTATGGCACCGCAACGCTGGTATGATAATAGAGTAAAATTTCAGAATAGAGTCCAGAAACGGACACATTCAGACGGGGACATTTAATTTTTGACAACACTGATACTGAAAAACAGTGGGAAGGATTATGTTTTCAATAATACTCCCAGAATAAGAGTATAGGTATGAAAAATAAATAAAATTTGGTCACATCTTTCACACTATACTCAAAATCATTTATGTTGGATTATAGAATAATAGATGATATAACAATTAACTCCTAAAAATTAACAAGGGAGAATATTTTCATTAACTCTGAGTAGGAAAAGATTTCTTAGAATTTAGAATGTATTCATTGGCAATAAAGAAAAGATAAAATAGACTACATTAAAGATTAGAGACTCTGTACATCAAAAACAGCATTAAGAAAATAAAAATGGACTATAAACTGTAGGATATATAACAACGACAAGACAACTCATATAATCTACAAATCAATGAGAAAAAAAAGAAAGAAAAAAATCCATAAATAATGGCCATTGGACTCGACGCAGCATTCACTAAAGTTATCCACTTGAAAAAATAAAACAAGGAAAAGGTATTTGACTTCATTAATGATTAGAGAAATGTCGCTTAGAACTAAAATGAGATATTCTTACATATGTAGAAGAATAGCTAAAATTAAAAAAAACTGTCATGACCTAATTTTGTCATCACTGCCAGTGGGAGTATAAATAGGCATAACCCACCCAAGACATTATCTGCCTGCATCTGTTTCATTTGGTAATACACATATCTTATGATAGAAGATACATTATCCCTTTACTCCCAAAGAAATGAACATATATATGTATACATAAGGCATGTATGAAAATGTTGAGAATAGAATTACATATTAAGAACATATTAAGACTGGATGAGGAATAAAAGAAAGAAAGAAAAATATGCTCCATGAAATAAAGTATAGGGAAGTGAGTTTAGATTCTTTAGCTCTGGATAACAGTAAGGTACCAAACTAGACTTTCATAAGAAGAGAATTTCAAAGTAGAATTAGTTATATCTACTAGGTATCAGAAAATAGAAGTATAAAAGTATCAACTCTACCTCTAGGCACACTTTCATCTTACACAGCCTGGTGGAAAAATAATTAGGTATATATTCACGTACACTTCACATGAGAGACTACCACATGCTTCTTTTAATATTATATTTTTAAAAAGCAGTGCTTTGTTGTTAGTCAGAAGAGTAATATTTTATCTTTTATAGTTCAGAGTGCAACATTACTTTTCTAAAAAATAAAAATGTTGAAATGTAAAGAAACTTTGGAAAGAAAAAAAATACGTAAAGAGTTTTTTGAGACTGTTTTCCCTCGTCTAACTTCAAGGTCAGGGTGCTGACAAGATCTTCCTTCCTTGCCTTGGTCCCAAGTGTTGACTTGAAATGATACAGAGTTACCACTCGAATGGAAAGGTCTGAGGCTCTAGAGTCTACTTTGCGAAATAATGATAACCTGTGTCCACATTCCATGGTGTAGTGAAATAGTAAAGCCTTGTAAGGTAACTAATGAGACTAAATAAATTGTGTCTCTCATTTAAAGTTATTATCCTAACACTGAGTTTTCTCTATACATATGTTATTCATGTACAGCTTTAAGGAAGAAACATTTCAAATTAGCATGTTTTTTTTTTGTTTAAATGAAAACCTTAAGGACACATGCTATTACTGACTAAACTGATGAATGTTACTGTATGATAAATATAAAATAAAGAATTTATTTCAAGCTTGAAATTTTCTTTCTCTGTTTTCTATCTAAAATTGTACTGATACTTCCAAAGTAGATGAAAGAAATCTAATTAGTTCTGAAGAAGTGAAGTTTATTCAGCCAGAAGTTGTGATAAAAAAAAGATGGAGATAGTCTACGGCCATGCCACCCTGAACACGCCCGATCCCGTCTGATCTCGCTAGCTAAGCAGGGTCAGGCCTGGTTAGTACTTGGATGGGAGACTACCTAGGCAGACCAGGTGCTGTAGGCATAAAAAAAATGAAAAAATAAGGGATTGTAAACTGACAAGGTCCTGGCAATCTGTGAGGTCAACCAAGGGTCGCCCCGCTTAAAAAAATAAAAAAATCAAAAAAAATTAAAATAAAAAAGATGGAGATACTTTTCTAACAGTTAGTGTTCAGAATATCAATATCTTTTAAATGTTAAAACTGATAGCAGTATAGCTGATATAACAATATGAGTTCAAATATAATATTATCAACTTGTTGGTATGATTTTAAATTTTTTACAATTTTGGTGATTTTTTTTGGATGGAGATTATTGAAGTGAATTTATTTACAAGTAATTTTTCAATATGTTTCATCATCCTTTTCACTTGCATCTTCCCAAAACAATAACGTGTAAATTTGTTTCAGACCTTATTTTATAGAAGAAAACACCAATGTATTTCTTAAAAGGTTTTACTTATTTGGGTTAAAAAAAATATAAAATGTAGTATCTAAATTTTGGCTTTTAAAATTTAACCTAAAAAGTTCTAAGAGATTTAAATGAAGACTGTAGCGAATTAATGTATTCCTCTTTTATTCAACATGTTTATAATGCTTACTATGTATCTGACCTCTGAGATAAGTAATATTAGAAAGTTAATTCTTTGATGTCAAGATGTTAACAGTTTTGCTATAGTCTGAATGATTGTAACCACCACCCCGCCCCCCAAAAAAATTCATGTTGAAAGCCTAACCCCAGAGGCAAAGGGGTTAAGACATGGGGCCTTTGGGAGGCTCCACCCTCACAAGTAGATTAGACCCCTGAGAGCTCTCTGGCCTCTTTCAGTTGTGAAGATGTAAGTTAGGCCCTCATCTGACCAGGCCGGCACCCCGATCCTGAACTTCCCGGCTTCCAGAATTGTGAGAAATGAATTTCTGTGATTTATAAAGCCCCCAGTCTGTGATATTATGTTATAGCAGCCTCGACAGACTAAAACTACAATGGGGAGGTTAATTCAACTACTTACAATGAGGTAACTAAAAAGAATAATATTAAATTGTGATGGGAGCACAGAGACAGATGCCCTGATCCCAACGTACATACAAGTTATAAGATCCTGCTTGCATGGGAGAATGGGTCTTCTAGAAGAAGGTGAGATTTCAACTGATTCTAAAAAAAAAAAAGAATGTTTTTGTAGGCAAGAAAATGATAATGAGCTATTCTAAGTGGAATTTAAATTTCGAGCAGAGAGAGGGTGAATAAGGTCATTCATTTCTGCTGACATTCAATTGCTCAGAATCATCTCATGGGCCTCCCTGAATACGGGAAGGTCTACGAAATGTGGCCGATGACTGCACAAACACGACACGATTGGGGAGACTATAGAGACTGTTCGATAGCAACGAAATCAGTTTATTTTTTCATTTGCCGACTGCTATGTAATATACCTCCGCCAAGCACAGCGGCTCAGAACTGGAATTTATAATTACTCCTCACGGCACGGAGGCTGGTCTAGGGGACGGTGGCTCTTTCTTACTTGGAGTCTTTCGTGGTTACAATGAGTGACCGGAGGTGAAAACTTCAGAAAGCCTGCCTGGGCTGGGTACCCAGGACGGCTCCATCGCAGGGCTGGTGGTTGGTTCTGGCTGCCCTCTGGGGACTCGGGGACGTCTCTGTGAGTGCCTGCATGTGGCCTTTCCATGCAGCTGTGCCTGCCTTCAGCAGGGCGCTGGAATCTAAAAGCAAGGCTTTCAAACGGTTGGACGTGTGTGCTGTCGGTGTCTTCAGGGCTGAGGCGAAAAACCTGGCCCGGTCTCACTCTGCCTTATTCGGTGGGTCGAGGCAGTGAGAGCTGTCCCACAGTTAAGGGACGGGGAAGCAGGCCCTGCCTCTTGATGGGAGGAGAGTCCAGAGATGCTTGGCCATCTTTAATACACCATAGTTCTCCCTCTGGTCACGTGTTATTTACATTCTGGCCTCCTTCCCCCCAAAGTGTGCATCCACTCCATTCCAAGACCTTTAAAGTTTCATCCCAAAACATTAGCTCAAAATTCTGGATCTCATCACGTACGCTAGATCCGGGTGTTATGATCACTTCTTGAGTGTGGTTCTTCTTGTTCTAAAATGGTGAGAACTAATTCGGTAAGTTTGCTGTACCCCGTCTCTCTGAGAAACCACTGCATAATGATGACACGGAGACAGGATAACCACGATAGACGTTCCTACTCAAAAAGAAGAAAACTTTTAGGGATGTGGCAGTCGCTGTTCCATAGAAACGCCCAAATTCGGCCTGGGAGACGCCATCGGTTCCTGGGTTGGGGCTGCGTCCTGCTTCTTGGGAGTATTTCACTGGCTCTCAGCTCCACCCCATGGGCCTCTGGTTCTGCCCTCTGAGTTATCATTTTTGGCCCATATTTCAACCTCATGGCTTTCTGTGCCTGATTAGACCACAATGGGGCTGTAGCGTCTCTTCATTTCGTACTGTCTCTGCCCCTTTTAGTTCAAGCTATGGTTGCTTCTGATGATCTAATTCTCTTGAAAGTGTTACCCATTTCTAATGAATATTATTAGGTCACTCTGCTCGATAGACCCATCTCTATCTTGCAAAAGACTCTGTGTCTAGGATTCTCGGAAACAGTCTGTTACAGGAGAGAAGGAGGCCCTAGGTTTGCTGAAGCGGTGCGTGCTGCACATCTCCGAGGTCTTAACGAAGGCCCTCTCAGCCCCGTTCTGGACTTGATATTTATCCTAACGCCATTTCTTACTTTGAGAATCTTTTGCTGGTGGAGAATATCGATGAGAAACACATTGATTATCCAGCCCGGGAAGTCCTTGCTCATTTGTATTTCCTGTATGTCATGCTCAAAAGCTGTGTAGTTCCTGCTTTAGATTATAAATGTCTTTCATATTTTCTTATAGGCATTTAAGAGAAATGAGGTGACTCCTTCAGCCTTCTGCTCGAAAATCTTCAGAGCCAGGCTCGTAGGTTAACTAGGACCCTTTCTATTTTTCACATTGTTGCCAAATTTCCGGCCACACGTTGCAAGGGTATCATTTTCTCTAACCACCGACTACGAATTCCTCTCAGCCATCATCAATAACCTTAGAGAGAACTTTCCAGATTTTTATTAAGAATCTCTTCTAGTCCCATCCAAATTTGCTTGCCACATGGTCTAAAAGTCAGGGATATTTCCAGATTACAAATTCCATCTTTTGTTGCTCAACAAATTACCTCCAAAATTAGAGGTTTAAAGCAGTAAGAATTGTATTTTATCTCATGATTTTATGAGTCAGAAATACAAGCAGGGATCATGTGGACAAATCTCCTGTTCAATGGCGCCTTGACTGAGGCCATGCGGCGGTGTCCAGCTGGGGGACGGCCGAGGCTAGTGGGGCCTGAGCGGCTTCACTTGTATGTCTGAGGCCTCGTCAAAGACAGCAGCGAAGGCAGACTCAGCAGCGCCTGCTAACTACAGCCACAGTGCATGGCCTTCAAGCAGGGCTGCAGGGGTGTCGGACTGCTTGCACGGTGGGCGGGGACTGCTGGGGAAGAAAGTTCCCAGAGGCAGATACGGAAGCTGCCGCTCTATCAGGGCCTCAGCCTGGGCATGGGCACAGTGTCACCTCATCATTTTGCATTGATAGAAATAATCACAAAGCCTATCTAGATTAAAGATGCACGTGCGTGCGTGCGTGCGTGTGTGTGTGTGTGTGTGTTGGTGAAGGAATTAGCCTCCCTATTTAATCCACATATGCATATAAGATGAGACAAGGACAACAGGTGGACATTGGAAGTACGGCAGTTTTGAATGTTGTAATAAAGAGCTTGAATTTTAATCCTGAGAGCAATAAGGAAGTGTCCGATATCGTCAGAGAATTATAAATGTTGACAGAATTAAGAAATTTGATGGTGAAAGGGGTAAGACAGGGGGCAGAGCCTTAATGAAAAGGTAAATTTGAATGAAGGTTGACAGGTTTTTGTTTTTTTTGTTTGTTTTTAACGGTAGGGCAGCTTTACACGTGATTTCAGGCTTTAGGGAAGGAGCCTACAGGGAGGAGAGATCACTAGCTAGGAATAAGGGAATGACTGATGCCATCATATCCTGGGGTGGAACCAAAGGAAACAGGATCGCTGGTACAGGTGGTAGGATTAGTCTTGCAAAGAAATAAGCATGCTCTTTTCCAGGAGTCCAAAGGAAGGTGGTAATTATGGATAAACTATTAATAAATTTGAATCGAAATATACAATAGGCTGGAAAACGAATCCATTTTCTAATCCCTGGATCCTATGACTGTTACTTTATATGACAAAAAAAAGAGTCTTGCCAGCTGTGATCAAGGACTCTCAAGTGATGAACTTACTACTCTAGATTACGCAGGTGGGTCCAGTGGACATATTATGCTGCACATGCACTCACATGCATTCTTATAAGCAAGAGAGAGACTTTGCACAGAGGAGCAGGCAATGTGGAGACAGGACAGAGAGCTTTGAGGAGGGTGGCCTTAAAGATTGGAGTGATGAAGCCACAAGCCAAGAGATGCTGACAGCTGCCAGAAGCTGGAAGAGGCGAGGAAGGGGTGCTCCAACAGAGCCTCTACGGGGAGCGCCGTCGGCACCTCGACCTGGGCCCTCTGTCCTCCAGGATCCATTTCTGTTGTTTTATAAGACACAACATTTATGGTAATTTGCTATATCAGCCATAAAAAAATGGATATAGAATAGATTAGAATTATACGATTATACTTCAGCATTCCAGTTTTTGAAATCTCTCAAGTGGAGTCTTGCATAGATTTTTATTTAAAAATAACCAGAGACAGCCCCAGCATCTGGTCAGGAATAAGGCCTCGGCATCCGAGAGTAAGTGCTGGGTTCAGATCCTGACTCTGCTGTTCACTCGCTCAGCGTCTAGATGAATTAATTAACCCCTCTGCATCTTAGTTTTCTCAACTGTAAAATGGGAATGAGAATAATATCTACTTACAGTGTTATTAGGAAGATAAAGAATACAATGTATACATAGCGGCAAGTTTAGTGGCAATCGTGCTATTAAAAATAACAGCACGTGTCTGTGTGTGTGTGTGTGCATGAGTGTGTGCACATGTGAGTCTGTGTGTGTGTTTGGGGGAGGGACACGTTTACCTTGGACACGGTGTGCAGACCATTATGGCTGGTTTGGGGCTTTGGAGTCAAATTCTTTATGTTCAATTTCCGGGATTATTACTTTCTAGGTTTGTAACCATAGTCAAGTTATTTAACTTCACTGTGCCTTAGTTTTATTCTTTGAAAAATAGTGATAATTATAAAATGTATTTCATGGACTTGCTTTGTTGCTAAAGCTATTATATAATCATAATCCGTTTGTAAAGCGCTTGGAGTTTTGTGAAGGCCTAACGTGTACACTGATACTTTACTGCAGCGAAGGAAGATATTAATGTTGCTTAATTTTTACAAAAATCCTTTTCTCCATGCTAGAACTTCCATTTTAGTTTGAATGATCCTCATCTATGTGTTAATTCTGTTTGTTATAGTTCATATATCAGTTTATAGATGTTGCCCAAACCTGGGAATATAAGGCATCTTACTATTTATATGAGCCGAGTAAAGCAGCTGAGAGAGCTAATGTGGAATATTAGCTCACCATTTTCTACACTGAAAAATGGTCTTCATCAAAATTTAAGTTACCTTGTGGCTACTGTGAGCTGAGAGGTGAGGAGCATTTGTGAAGGTTAGGTGTTCGTGGTTAATTCTTCTGAAATCTATAGTATTAAACATCAAATTACACTCATCATTGAGATTAATCGCTCATTTGATCTTCAGTCAAACTGATTATAATTGGGTAATCAGGAAATCTTTAAATAGCATATGGCTTTTATATTTTTCCCCTTAAGTACCCAACCCATAATGATCTTTCATTTGAAATCAATAAATGGGCATGTTATGCTAATTTTATCAAAACTGTTATCACAATTAAAAATATGCATGCTGCGTTTGATATGTGTATATTTCTTCTTAGTGAAAACAGCAAAACCTCAGATGTTGAAAGAGAGATATGAATTTGTAAAAAACACAACGTCCACACAAGTTCAACCTATAGTTGTCCTAGATTCCTTCTCCCTGGTCACTTTTACTCTTCATGAGAGGAAGGGACCGCAAGCTGGGAAGGAACTCGGAGAAAACGATCTACATCAAATCGCACGTGTAGACCTCTCCTTGGGGGAAGAGGACAGGGAGTGGGGGAAGGAAAGGTTAGAAATGAAGAAGAAAGAAGAGTTAGCTTTGAGATTCCGGTAGTGATATCGATAAAGATAAATGAACAAAATAAAGAGGGCAAAATGCCCCGTGAAGACTCCGCCATTGTAAACAGTAGAGGTTCCTTAACGGAGCCTGAGGGTCAGCACAGCCCGTCTCCCGAGCTACGGAGCCTCCCCTGCCTGGGGACGGAGCTGCTGGGGGCTGGGGACCGAGCTGCTGGGGCCACATGGGAAGACGGCGCAGTGCGGGCCGCGTGAAGGCTAATGCACAGGGCCTGCTGACCACACTGCCTTCCCAAATGTCCTGATAAAGGGGAGCACCGACTCAAAGCCTTGTGAGCTTCAGGGATCTGACGATAAAGAGCTAGGAGTGGAAGGGCCAGAAATCCGTCTTTTATTCCTTGACCTTTAAGTTATACTGAAGGTATGATTTGTGAAATAAATGTGAAATTCCATGAAGCGGAGTAAGGTTTAGCGGTCATCGTGAAGGACAGCAAATCACTCAGGCTTAATCATCCAAAGGGGCGAGAAAACAACAGTGCATAACACAGAACCAAAACTTAAACCCTTAATTTACCCACTTTGGTTAGAAGATAAAAGAAAATGAACAGAGAGGTGCTGGCTTCCAACACCCTGCTCGCAAAAGGCAAAAAGTTAAACATATTTTTTTTTTTTAACGCCTACAGCACCTGGTCTTCCTAGGCGATCTCCCATCCAAGTACTAACCAGGTCCAACCCTGCTTAGCTTCCTGGAGTAAACGTAATTTTCAAGAACAAGATTATGGGAGTGTGAAAATCCCAGGCTCTGACGAAAAAATGGAAATAAGTTCGGGTCACCACTTTGGAAAAATAAGACTCCCTTTCCTAATTTCCCATGGTACGACCAGAGTTGTTTTAATATGTCATCTTTTCGAAGCAAAGGGAAGCCTCAGAAGTGTACCTGTGCGTGACCAAGCGATCGATATGTGAAGTGGTTTATCAAGAGGACGTAGGCCACTTAGCACTTTCCACTTTTTTACCTTATTACCTTTCTCGAGGAAATCGTAAGTTTACATTTACAGTTAAAAATGTGATGTTGAGTTTGATATTTTTGAGGTAAGAGAAGCTGAAATTCAATTTTGAGAATTTTACGATTTTATTTATGTAAGGTTTTACATTGCGAGTAGCAATTGATTATTTTTCATAGCATACATTTTATTTTCATCCAGAGGCAGGTGTTCTTCACTCATTCAATAAAAGACAGTTTGTAAGCACCTACTAGGTGCCATGTAGTCAGCTAGTCTGCAGGGATATGAGAAAGCATAGAAGTTTCCTAGTTTCATAGATCCTATATTTTCATCAGGGGAGAAAGATCATTAAGCAAGTAAACCAAGAAGTCATTGAATAAGCAGTGACTGGGATTTGCGTTATGAGGGAAGCCGAGAATTTGGGGCGGGAAGTGGTGGCTAAGGTGTGCGTTAGGTATTTGGAGAAGGCAGCCAAGGAACAGCTCCCTGAGGGAGGGAGATTTCCGCTGGGAGGAAAAGAGAAAGAACCAGACATGAGAAGAGCTTGGGTGGGGGCTCGAGGAGATGTGATGAGTCGCAAAAGAGCCGGGAGGAGAAGGTTCTGACCCAGATCTCGTGGAAGGTGCGATTCTCAGACGGCCACTGTCGACACTCCTGCCCCGTTTGTATAATCCAACACTAGCCCAGGTACCACCAGGAAGGGATTTTTCAGATGTAATAGAAATATCAAGTTATGAAATCTTTAAATACAGAAATCATCTGGGTGGGCCTGAGGCAATCAGGTGAGCTTTAAAAGGCAGAGTCCTCTCTGGCTGGTGGCAGATGTCGAGAGATGAGCTCTTGCTGGCCTCGGGGAAGAAAGCACAAAGGTAGATGCTGAACTGAGAGTTACCTATTGTCTACAGCAAGCGAAAGCAGGGAGCCTGGCCCTACCACGGCTAGCCAAAGACTTCTGCCACCCGTTGGTGAGCTTGGGAAAGGACCGCTAGCCTCAGGCGAGGATGGCGGCCCTGGCAGCCACCTTGATTTTAATCTGTGAGACCTGACCAGAGGATCCAGCTGACCCATACTAGTCTCCTGACCAGGGAAAATGTGAGATAATCAATGTATATTGTCTGAAGTCACTAAGTTTGTGGTAATTCGTTATAGCAGCAACAGAAAAAATAGTTACAAAGCTCTAGAGACTAATAGGAGAGCACCGTGACTGGAGGCGAGGAGGTGCAGCCTGAACTGAATACTGGGGGGACAGATGGGGCGTAGCCAACCAATCGCATCGGCATCTGGGCTGCAATTGGTAGGCAGCCACCAAGCACTGGCTGGACGGCATAGTGGTGTTAAGCATTGTCTGGATATAACTCAAGTTTTCCATCCCCTACAAATCGGGTCCTGTGATACATACATAATGTCCAATAACAGACATGGAAGACACAGAGGTGGTGAACGCATGGTCACCGAGGTGGGAAAACTTACAATCAAGGACATCAGAATATGCGTGCACAATAATTGCTTTAATTTCTGGTAGAAAGGACTGCTGATAAGGGCCCCGTGTGTTCAGGGGAATAGTGAGAGAATTCAGGATCGTGTCCTGGAGGAGTAATATGAGGACTGGGCCTCAAAAAGTGAGTTGAAGTGACTCAAACAGACATGATATTCTTCCTTATGGAAATCCAATAGGAAGTACACAGCACTGCCTTTGGAAGAGCTTTGCCAAGAGAAAAAAGAAAAAAGACTTAAATATGGTCAAGACTTTAGAGCTAACTACCAATGTGCAGGAAATACAGGTGATGGAAAAACATATTAAATGACACCAGGGGGACGCATTCAGCCAAATAAAAATGCAGAATGTTGAAAATTTCCAGATCAAATGATTCAGATTACAAAAGAAACCCACGAAAACCTTAAAATAGATTTTGGAGATATACCCGTCGATTGCAAAATAGAATTTGTTGAGACTGTGATTCGAAAAGGTTACCGTACAAAGGGATTTTTGAGATAATTGTGGAAAAAAAAAAAAAGCCAGAATAGCTGTGCAATGTTATTGAGGAACTATTTTTAGTTTAGGTGGGTAAGGTAATCTTTAAAAACCATATGCATTAAACATGTATTTATGACTAAAATGATATGATGCCATGTCTATTTATTTATTAATAATACAATTGGAAATTAAGTTAAAAGAGAAAAAAATAAAATGCAGTCAATTTTTTTTTTTAATGAGCTTTATAAACGCACGAGAAGATGTTGAGGAAAGGAATTTCGCCAATAGGTTATTGGGAGAGTTTTGGGAATTTAAAGTCATCATGCTCGTGTGATACTTGAGACTAATTGGATGTAAGTATGGATGTGTATTTTAAGTCTAGATAATGAAGTCCTAAAATATTTAAGAAGTTTGGGCTTCAAAGTATACAGGCATTCCTGAATGTTTGGGGAAAGGATATCATTACTTCTGCCACCTTTTAATGACTTTTCCCTCTGGCAAATGAACTTGCTCTTTCAAAAATCAACATTCTTGGCTCAGTTCTAAGCAGTCATCTGCTCTTCATAGCACTTGGCTTTTCTTTCTCTCTTTGACCATGAAGTTGGGCATTAGTCAAATTTTCATCCACCCTCATTCTCCTATCTAAATGATCCCTACATAGAACCCTCTACTGCTATGGCTTTAGGCGATACTGAGGTTTTAGTTTTCAAAAGTGAATCTCAAGGAATTATGTTGCCTTCAGATCTGTCCTACCCTGACTCCACCTTTGCTACTTCTCAGGCAAGAAAATTCAAGAGTAACCAAGGAATCCTGCCTTTGCTCTCTGATTACTATATCTAATTTACTGTCAGATACTACAGATATTAATTCCGGTGTTTCTCACACATATTACATCTGCTTTATTGTGACTGTCAACAATCTCTTTCAGTATATATGATTATTTATTGCAAGAAATGCCTAATGAGTCCCTCTCCTGCTTTCCCAAATTTTAATTTATGTTACTCAAATCTTTTAGCTGAATTTTTTAAGTCAACGTCAGTTCTCTGTTCGAATTGCCGTAACAGCTGGCCGATTTAATTGATGCAAGCATAAACCCCACTTACTCTGACATTTGAAAGTTTCTAATTGTGTTCCTGTTATAATATAGTAAGGGTCATCTAAGCATTTGGTTACACGTTCATTATTGTCATTGTTAGTTGTGGTATTGTATAGTAGGACAGCTATCCCTCGGTATCCACAGGAGACTGGTTCCAGGACACCCTGTGGACACCCAAATGCCCAGATGCTGAAGTCCCTTATATACAATGGCACAGATCAATGCATACAGTTGACCTTCTGGATTCCCATGGTTTGACGGGTGCAAAAACTGGGGATACTGAGGCCGACTGCAGTAGTAGTAGTGGTGGTATTAGTAGTAGCGGTGGTGGTAGTAGTAGTAGTAATAGTGGTAATAGTAGTAATAGTGGTGATAGTAGTAGTAATAGTGGTAGTAGTAGTAGGATTCTCAGTATACTCCTGTTTGTTATATTTTAGGATTCGAACAACCCCACTCTAGTATTCCGCATCTACCTTCCACTTTTGAACCACCCTTCAAGATATTTCATCATTTAACCACCTGATTATTTGGGTTGAAGTACGGGTAGTTTCTTTATAGGATCCTCTCCTTTCCTTCACACCTTCCGACTCCTCCCAACAGCCCCCAAGGCATCTTTTCTGAAGTTTGAAAGGTCTCGATCACAGTTTTAAAACTACTCATTATAATATTATGGCCCATCCTCTACCAGTATGATATTTTCTATTTAGGCCATATATATTGCTGAATTTTTTGTATTTTCTTATCTTAAAATAATGTAGAATGGCATGTTGCACACAATAAAGAGTTGTTAAATATTATTTAAAAATTTTTATTAATATTTAAAAATATTAAAAAATATAATTTATCATATTTCCATCACATATTATGGAAACTTTGCCAGTGAAAAGCATGTAATGACATGTAAAAATACAGACTTAATTGCAGAAATCACTCATTTGATCAAAATCTATAATTTCTTTAAATCATATGCATTTAACTACCTAGAGATGCACCTTCTACAGATGCGAAGATTTTCTGAAGGCCCTTTCTTCCAGATTCCTTGTAAAAATCTTAAATTAAATAAGACCTAGCATCTAAGAGTAGAAGGTATCTGAGGAGTATGTATTAAAAATGGTTCTTGTTTATTTTTATTCTTGGTTTCATATATCATAGGTAATTTTCCATCCATGGAAAAGATCTTTCTACTGACACTTCCATGGTAACTTGGTTCTGTAACTGATCTGTAAAAACCTTTAGGTATCGTCTTTCTTTTTTCCAATGCCATTTAAGAATAGAAATGTTTCCTTATAGTTTGCATTTGTGTTTACAGGGTATGCAACTATCAGAAAAAAATTACAATCCTGTATTATATAATTTTTGAAAGGAAATATAGAGTTGAATAAATGAATGTCTGAACTACATGAAGGAAACTTGTTATGGGGAAACTCAGTCAAATGATTTTCTTGTGTAATATTTTATAATAGTTAATGCCTAAAAATAATAATTTCCTCAGAATTTATTATTTTTGAACTTAAATCTACAGAATCAGTCTGAAAGTTGATAATTAAGTACTATTAGTTATAGAACAAAAAATAAAAATAGGTAAAAACTAGTTTTCAGTTCTCATAGAATACAAATTTAAACATTTAAGTTTAGAAAGCATAATTTTGGTCATTTAAAAATTGAATTTTATATACCTTAGTGGTCATTCTAAATGGGAGCAGTTAGCCCTTTGTTAATTTTTTTTGGTGAATCCTTAATAGTTAAAAAGCCTCCACTAGTTCACTACACACACACACACGTATAAAACATTAGAGTGTTATCATTTTTTTGGTAATTTATGGTTTCTGTATCCACAATTAATTTGTGTTTCTGTGTATTGCATATAAACGAACACCAGATAAATTCTGTGACCTTAAACATTCCACAGAGGTTCCACTGAGTCCTCCGCTATAATATGTGACTAATATCACCTACCCCATTGCATCATTGTGAGGAATAAACAAATTAATACATGTAAAATCCTTGATGTGATTCTAGGGATAGAAACTTTCAACACATATTAGCTGTTATTACACATTCTAATATGAATGATAAAAAAGTGTCTTCAAACATATATGGAGATTCTTAATATGTCTTCCCTGCTGGACAGAAGACATTGTGAGAGAAGCTGCTCCTGTCTATTTCTGTCACCCCGGGGTCTCCGGCCTGGCACAGAATCTGGTGGGGAGGACCCCTAAGGGCATTTATGGAGTCAGCGAATGGTCAAAGACCAGGCTGGTTGGTGCGAGATGACGGATTGATTAGTAAGCAGCTGCCTCTCACTCGCTGTGACTCCGAGCCAGTATTATATGTTGTGTGATATGTAACTGGTCTTATGTTTAGTTAACTTTACTTAAATTGGGGGTTAGTAATTTAAAAGTAGTTTTTTATGCTTTGATTTAGTCTTATTAAGACTGTAAACGACCCAAAATGCAAATAACTACATTTCAGTGCCATTTTTTCTTATGCAAGTTGATGACAAATTAGAGATGTTTAAAAAGTTATATTCAATGAATATTTTATTTTTTGGTAAATAGTTATATTTTCATTATAAAACATATATGAAACTATAATAAAATATTATTTATGTCATTTATTTCAAATATATATTTGATATATATAGAATAAGAATTTTAACAAGTTTATGTTTAAGGCTTCACATTTATTTTCGGTCCCCACATTTAGAATTTTGTCCTTCAGCTTACTGTATTCCTAAGTATCTAACTTTTTATAAGATTATAAACTAAAACTTTTTTATGATATTGTTTATCTTTTTAGATATTGTTTATCTTATGTTTACCAAATGCATACTTCATTTACCACTTGTGATTATTATTTAATCTTTCAACATTTGTTCTTTTTGTTGACATTAGAAATACAGTTAACCAAAATGCTGTCTTTTAAAGAGCAATTCTTTATATTGTTATGATTCCAAAATTAATGTGTGTCTCATAAGCAAAACATTTACATATAATGTATAAAACCAAGAACTTTCTTTTTCAGTATCATCCACATTATGGAAGCCTTTTATACAACATGACATAGTAAATGTATGCTTGCAAAGTGAAGATCTGCCAAATATTTATGTCACATTACAGGGTTATCTGATTGTGTAATGGAAAAACCCTGTCACAGCATATAACGGCAGTGCTCGTTTCAAGTTGCTGTGAGAACCCAACTTCTGAATGTCTTGATTTATGTAGGCTTAACGCTGATAAAACTCTGCTACATTTAGATGTCCATGCATGCATTCCGTTAATGGGAGTAGGGGAGTATGTGTGTGTGCGAATATGTAGGTGTGTGCTCACGTACACAGGACGCCTAAAAGGCACACGCAGCCCTGCGTAGCCATGGAAATCCACGTGTGGATTATCACCAGCAATTGCAGGGAAGAGAACCTTGTGAGAATGCTTGGATCCTAAGGTAGGTATTAAAGCTAAAATAACATGAGTCGAAGAGGAGAAGAATAGCCTCATGTGCTGTTTTTACATATGGAATAGATTAATTTTAGTAAGTTGGCAACAAATGTATTCTTGCAATCAAATGTCAATCTACTAAATTTTTATTAGCTTCATTAAAATTTGGCTTCAATTAGGATCCTCTGAGGGGAACAGAGCCATAGGCCCCCAAAACTCAATTTTCTATCAAATATTTCAATATGTTCTGAAATTTAAACTAAAAACTCCATTTCATTGGTTGAATATGCCCTTGAATTAGAAACATAATTTGTGAATCAGAGCCACAGGCTGTATTCTCCATCTCTTTACCAGCAAAGTAGCAATAAAGCATTATAAAATTATATTAAATCAATTTTTCCTTAGGCGAATTTGTCATCATGTAAGTTGCCCTTTCTAAATGCCAATATGAACATGGCCTGGTAGGGAAAAGAATTCTATTGGTATTTGGAATTTTATTTTAAATGATTTGCTTATAAAACCGAAGAGCAAAATCTGTGTTGTTATTCTGCAAAAGCAATAACCTTAGGCTAATTTCTAAAGGAAATTAAATTTGAGTTAGAGCAAAGCAGACTAAAGACCAGATTTTTCATAAAGGCTCTGTTTACACAGTTCCTTTCAACAAACATTTCCTGAGAGTCTGCTGGGGGTAAGACTGCCCAAGTGGAGTCAGATCCAGGACTTCTCTGCTAGAGAAGTGAAGAAGAGAGAGACAGTTCTGAGACGGTGGAAAAGTTAAAAAAAAAAAAATTCATGTCCTTTTAGAGATTAAGAAGTTGTGATCCTAAAAATCACAAACACAATAGTTCTCAAACTTCGATGTGTCTTAGAGCCATGTTGGGGGGCTTCCACAAATACGGAGGCGCTAGCCCGGGCCTCTGTGTTCTTTATTAGCTTTCCAAGTGGTTTGTTCCACCATGTTGAAGGACCGGTGCATCAGAGTGACTGAGCCCAGGAAAGAAACACCAGTGTGAGCCCAGGAAGCAAATGGATGCTTGAGTTGTCAGCTGTCAGAGATCTTTGAGATCTTTGGATGTGGAGGTCAGCGAAAAATCAGAGAAAGAGGGAATGATGCCAGAAAGACGTAGTCCACTGAAGTAGAGAATGATGGGAATGATGTCATGGCAAAATACCCCGAAGATGGGTGTACGATGCCAGAGAAAAACGTAAAGACAGAAGGAGGGGAAAAGAGAAGACCATGCTAAGGGATGAGAGATGGATCTAGACCTCACTCCAAAAGTGATCTTGAGAAAGAAGGCTGCTTCTTCCCTTGACTCAAAAAGGAAAAGCAGAGTGAAGATGGTACGTCTGAGAGGGAGGGGGTGGGGCAGGGGATATTACAGGAATCGTGTAAATGCTTCTTCAGCTGATGAAGGTGAAGGGCGTATGCGTATGTCAGTGGTTAAGAGACGACAGAAACAAAGATGGTGGGATTTACACAAAGTTGCTTGGTGACACAGCAAGTAGAACGGAATCGACATCAAAGCTGGAAGGATCCCGTCTATCGTGGCAGTGGGAACATTTCCTTAGGCGTTTTCTACCAGGTCTAAAGTTTACTGAAATAAAAAATGTACTAAATAAATACATGTTTATTTCCCAGTTTACAGAACATCAAAATTTGGACTTCTCATCCTGACTGTATTTTTATAGTCATCATCTGAGATTGTTCTTCAGATAATTAATTTTTATAGATGTCAGATGCATAAACTTCAGGAAATAAGAAAGAAACCAGAATATTAGTTAGAATTTTTACACTACAATTAAATAGACATAATGGGGATAATAGTCTAGGAATAAAATATAATTCCTTTCCTTCTTTGAATCATGTCCCTTCATGGCCTTTGATAATTAAGGCCGATCTAGACATTTTATTTGCTCAGAAAAGTAGAGAAAAGTCTCACCTGGGGAAAAAAGAATTGATGATCATCTTGGAGTCCTCGAATTGACTTTCTGAAGTCCATAAAATGAAAATAGTTTCCAGGTTTTATTGAAAAGATAAAGGGTTTTCAATATTACTTGCATTCTGTTTAACATATGAAAAGCTGAGCTAGAATTCCACCGTATGAGAGAGAACTCAGGTTTCAATGTGAAGGAATGTCAAAAACCCAAACTTCTAGTCCAAGGGAATTATGGGAAGGGAAATGGGACAGCAGACGAAAGCAGCGGCGGGAAGAGAATGAGTGTGTGACCCACGGAACGGGGCTCCCAGCGGCCCCCTCATCTTGGTCAGAATCCTAGAGTTGCGACTGGGAAAGGACGTGGCAAGAGCCAAAAGCAGTTTCTTATTTGGGACTCTGGGAGGCGCTACCTTGCAGGATCCTCAATTTAGAAACATTTGAGTAAAATTTAGAGTTGATTTGACTGAGCAGATGGACAGCCTATGCTTATTTCCTAACCGTTTCCCTTGACCCCACGTCCTGCACACACACACTCTTGAGTGGCACGGGAAAGTCAAAAGTCCATGCGTGTGCTGGGATGATGGCTGACAGAGGGGGCCGGTGAGTTTACCAGGGAGGGCAGAGCGTCTGGAGTGAAACCATCCTGTAGAGAAGGCCTAAGCGGTGAAGCGGACGCTGAGCAGATCACACAGCCTCCTCAGGAACAGGCTGAAATCCCACCCGGAATCAAGGTGGGGCTAAGTCAACAGGGGAACCAGTCTGAGAGCAGAGATCAACTCACTCAGTCAATATTTATTGGCTACCTACTCTATGGCACTCGTTCTAAAAATTAGGGATACGGCAGTAAACCAATCAGTCTTCCCTTAACCATGGAGCTTCCATTCTGATGGTAGGAAACAAATAAT